>NC_090795.1:13575000-13875000 GCF_040054535.1 Antennarius striatus
CGCATCTGTTGAGGCTTCTCTTGTCATCAATTATTAACACCCTGTCTGTGCAGACAGCCACAGCTATCATCACTACACATATGGAAAGAAATAAGCCCAAAATATCCTATATTGGCCATTCTACGGAATTCATGCGAAGTTGGAGACACATTTTTAAAAGGTTGGGGGTTTTTTTCGAAAACCTTGTCCATAGATAAATTGTGCCATATTTCTACAGTACAAATCTAGAAAAGGCGGACTCAAATTTCAAATATCAATACCTTGCCTGTTCTTGAAATGTTTTCCCGCATTACTATCCATCTACCTATAATTATATTTAGTTTAATTACTATCTGGTTAATTGTAGTGAAAGAGGACATGAAGTCGGCGTGAGAGACGAGGATGCAGAAGACAGGGTTAGATGGAGGCCACTGATTCGCTGTGGCGACCCCTGAAGGGAAAAGCCGAAAGAAAAGAAGAATTACTATCCAGTTACAGTATTGTGTTTAACTAGATCACAACATAATCGTCGTAAATATTGAAAGTCTGAATTCTTAGTTGCTTTGTTAAGTAGTTTTTGTTTTGTATTTTTTATTGTGGGACAGCAATTTGCATGAAATCGGTAGAATGACCCATATACACTGTATGTATGTGTACGGACGGACAGACAGACAGACAGACAGACAGATACGAGTGGTGTCCACACACTGTACGTTGAAACACAAAGTGAAAAAAGTGAATAATAATATTTTTTCTTAAAGTGTGTAGTTTAGGAAAACATTAGATTCACTAATGCAGAAAAATTTAATTACTTACAAATAGATCAAGGTTATAGTTGATTAGATTTTTCTGCATTACTGAATTCTTCATTCCTTCCATTCCATCCTAACACAAAAACCTTAGATTTAATTTAGCAAACAGAATCAATTCTAATTGTTCCTCATGATGGATTCTTGGCAGTATTGATGCAGGAACTAAATTTTGTGCTTAAAGTTTCCCAAAATGTTTAATCACACCATCCAAAATAATTGTGTTTGACACTCATGACCTTCTCACTGCCTTGAGCAGTAAAACAGGACCTATGATTGGGAACAACAGCGACTGACTTGTAATTAATCTGACCTTCACTCACGTCTTCATGTGGCTTCATACAGTTCAGCAGTGGAAGAGAAACCACATCCTCAGCTTTTTTACTCGTGTCACACACATTTCACTTTTTACCACTTACACATAATATAACTGTCCACAGGGTGACATTCTGTAGTTTGGCAGGAAGGTTTCTCTGGTAAGACTTGTGGTAAATGAGGGTGAGTGTCTCTATGTGTGTTATGATCAATGAGCCACACAACACAGACATAGAGTACACCGAAAAATAAAACACTGACCTAAATGCTGCACAGAGTGCTGCTGGGTGTTGTGTGGGAGTTCATGGGTAGGCGAGGCCACCCAGAGTTAGTGAGTGAATCTGGGCCTTTACAGTATAATGGCCCTTAAACAAGAAAGCCAGGAAGAGTTACTGACAGGAGACCAAACAGCCCAACACACAACCTTCCTGTCCTGACAGACACACACTAATGCAAGTAAACACAAGAGAGCTTCTGGCAAAACACAGTGTGTGTGTGTGTGTGTGTGTGTGTGTGTGTGTGTGTGTGTGTGTGTGTGTGTGTGTGTGTGTGTGTGTGTGTGTGTGTGTGTGTGTGTGTGTGTGTGTGTGTGTGTGTGTGTGTGTGTGTGTGTGTGCGCTGATGGATGAGTGTCTTCAGAGATAAATGGGTGCCTATTATTTGTGCTTTTTATGGAGAAACTCCCTGCTGACTTCCGAATGGGAATAGCATGCAGTCATCCTACACATACACACACACACACACACACACACACACACACACACACACACACACACACACACCCTCTCTCTCACATAACGAGCCACAACTGAGGGGCCCTGGGCAGTGGCACATCTGTTGTAGAGGAGATATAAGGCATTCATGCAGGGACTCAAGATTCTCAATGTAATGCCACACAAAGGGGAAGGAAGCCCCGGCGGTGGAGGGGTCTAATGACAATTTTACCTAAAAGAATCCCTTCTGGAAAAAAAACATGGCTGCACACAGACACACACCCTGTTAAATTGGCCCACTGACCTTCACATACCCTCTATAATACGCATGACTCTGTAATATATACAGCTTTTAGTATTCCTGACTTCTAGTGCGGAGACTCAGAGGACAAGATGTGGAGAGTGAATCATTTTGCACATTTATGACATAGAAAACTCACAGCAGTGAATCAGAGACTGATTTATTATACTTTTATATTTTTTATGATTAAATATTTAATATATTCATATATTTTATCACAATGAAGTATTCTAATATAGTTTTGATAATTTTTCGCCATATCAAGATTCATTATTTGTACCATGAGCAAACTTAAATGCAGAACAAGTCATTTCCAAGGGCTGCAGCTGATGATTTATTTCTTGTGACTGGTCAATATACTGTACATCTGTTTTTGTAGATTCTCAATTGGCAAAGAAATCTCTGCAATCGCGATCGGAGGCAGCGATCTCAAATTTCTCATTCTGTCCCAAAACCAAAGGAATTGACTTCACTATACAACTTGAAGAACAAAAGGGGCAAATCCTCACATAGATAGACAAAAAATATTTCTTGTGTAAAAAGTGAACCAATTTCCTGTTGGTTTACTAATTGGTTCCATTAAATTTCCATATATATTTATTCATTCATTCATTCATTCATCGTGTATCGCTTCATCTGATGTGGCGGGTCGCAGGGAGCTGGAGCCTATCCCAGCTGTGAAGCGAGGGAAACTCCGGCAGCGACGCCAGTGCACTGCGGTTCATATATATTACATTTGTTAAAGTTGTAGGAGGATCAGTACAAGCAGTAAGATGAGACCAAAAAGCAGCAGATGAATCTGCTGTTTAAAAAAGGTATGAGGTTAGCATGAATTTGCAGAATATGTATATTATGTCCAATTAAAATATTATATATGCAGTATATGAAATACTTGAATAATATCATAAACATCAGTTATTAGCTATCAATATTAAACCAGTTTGACAATAATGATTCTTCAGATGAATCAGTGACAAATCACATCGACCAGCAGCCCCACAGTCTGTTTGTAAGCCTCCAACGCTTTAGCAGAGCGGGGCATAATCTGGAGAGGTCTTTACCCTTTTCTCGTGAGAAGAGAGGCAATGAGAGCACACAGCCACAGTGTTCGAGGGGATTCTGCTCTCTTACTGCTACAATATGCCTGTCTAAAGCTTTCCAAACCAGGCTTAACTCCCCAGCCCTGGCACCTCCTCCCTAACTCCCTGTGCCAGAGCTGAGTTCAGCTCGGTACAATGCCAGCCGACAGCGCCAGACTCAGTTTAGTTCGTGGCAGAGCCTGCTATCCACTTGAAGCGTGTTTCTTTCCTTCTTCCTTCATTACTTCCTTCTCTCCTTTACTTCACCATCTTACATTATTTTCTGTTCCTTTGTTAATTTCTTTTACCTTTCCTTCTTTGTTAATATATTTCTATTTATTCAGCTGAATATGACAAAATGTGCGTGCAAGGATTCATTGCTAAAACTTTCGACTGTGAGCTTCTGCACCAAACTCACAACTACATTAATGCAGCATTAATACTCACACATGGCTCACAATCCAGCTGGCCTGGTGTGCATCATAACCCCTGCAATAAATGAAGCCAGTCTAAAACGCAGCCTCATCTCCCAAAGTCAATTTCAGAGCCAATTTTCAGACACAACCTTGAAGTGACTTTGGATCAGTGGGGGTAATTATATATGGTTCTGAGGAGTAGTCAAGTGTTGAAAACAGCAGCTCATGGTCTGGAGACTCTTGAGACAAAAGCTACAGAGGGATACTTGTCATGCAGAAGAGACACGCGCTTGGTTTAACAAAGAGCTGAGAGGCAGACAGAGAAACAGGTCTATATTCAAAAGAGAAAGCAATTCATGCTCGATTGGATTTTTTAGCTTAAAATTGCACTTTCTTTTGAAGCAGCTTTGACTTTGTATAAGCAATTTCCTAGTGAGCAATTTTACTGGAGTGTCACATGGCGAAAGCACTTTTTGCCTCCATGAGGTGAAGAGAAAAAGACTCGAACGTGAAGGAGGTGACATCCCCTAAAATGAGACACACTCTCTGCAGACACGTGGCGAGACAATACAAAGCTAATACAGTTCCAACATGGGAAAGAGGGCATTGTGTCTTTGTCTGTATCTGTGCCTGGTGCCAGTGGCCCTTGTGGGTGCACTACTTCACATATGGACAACAGAAAGGGACGAGTCATTTGTTATCTTAGTGCTCTAGATACACCCCTCTGGGGGTCTTTAGGAAGGCGGCAGGATCCCAACAGGGAGCCTTTATCTGTCCCCTCACTTTAGGGCTACTCTCATGGCGGCTGACCCAAATTGTCCGCCTGGGGCGATGCCAGGCCCTCCGTAGGACTCCACCGCTGCAGATAACAGGCTTGTTTGGCAGAGCATCCAGACAGTGGAACCAAAGCAGCTCTG
This sequence comes from Antennarius striatus, assembly GCF_040054535.1. Taxonomy (NCBI): domain Eukaryota; kingdom Metazoa; phylum Chordata; class Actinopteri; order Lophiiformes; family Antennariidae; genus Antennarius; species Antennarius striatus. The sequence continues at coordinate 13,579,530 of NC_090795.1, forward strand.
ACAGCTGTCAACCAGGACCAACGTCCTCCTGCATGACATGCACAATACCAGGAGGAAAGTGTCGCTACTGTAGAGTGTGTGGGTGGCTACGTGGAGGATTGTTTTTCTACACAGGTGTGTGAATGAGTTCGTGTTTTAGCCTGTGTGAGTCCTTCTACTTCTTTTTCTTTCCTGCTTTGGCACTGGCTCTCCACAGCTCTGGTACAACACCCCAGCATTTCCAGACAGTACTCAGGCAAGCCGTCGCCATGTCAGGAACAATTTGGCACATTGGCAGAAACCCCCTCCTGTAGGGGAGCTGTCATGGAGGGGAAGTCAAAGACACTTACATGAGGGGCTGGTTGCCTTCGAGCAGAGAGAGAGGCTTGATGACGCCACCTGATTTCACCCAGTTTACAAAGGACCACAGCGGAAACTGTAGGAGTTGCCTGTGCAATATGGAGTTTTATCATTCTTATTGTAGGAAGGATTTGTTTGTCTCATTCTGTACGTAAAGAGAGTTTAGTCAACAAGATGGTTGTTGTCGATGGCTCAAAAGGTCCATGCCAGCAGGTTCAGGAGGCCCAAGGTTCCAAGAACATCAGGCATGTTGTGATTTTGTAAACTTTTTAAGGTCCACTATTATTAAAAAAACATGTTTTTTTCAGGTCTACATTTACATAGGGGCCCTACCTAACCCTGAGAACAACAAACTGGCCCCGTACTGACTCTACTCAACCCACTGGTGAAATGTGCTCAGACATGCTGATCAGACTCGGCTCCTGTCATGACGTAACAACAGGAGTAATTTTCATAGCCCCGCCCCATCTGCTCAAGAACACGCCCATTGACAAAAGGAGCTCATTAGCATTTAAAGGTGCAGGCACGGAAACAGCCTGTTCTCAGTAGAGCTTGTTTTGGTGACTTTCACACAGATGAAATTCAGAAACAAAGATCAGTTTGGACGAAACATTTTAATTACAGTGTAGTTGGATGTCTGACAGCTGTGTGAATTGAAAAAGTAGAATATGTGATGTATAACACAAGTTGCTAAAAGTAGATGCTGGTGTTCCAGCTTCCAAAACTGCAAAGAGACATCTCTCCATCATGAAGTATTCAAACTGTGTGAAGGGAAAGAAGGCGCTGCTGCAAAAGAACTAACAACACTAAACAAAGCTTACCCAGGTAAGTGCTGTGCAAAAGCTAGAAACCTAATAAACAAGCAACAACTACCAATAAATCCAAAGCCCTGGAGCAAAATAAAGTGAAAAAGTGCTCGCTGCCGCCCACCAGCCTCTGAGCAGAGCAGTGGAGGTCAGGATAAATTCCACGACCAGAGTGGGTCTTTCAGGACGCAGCGCTGACTCTGGTCCTTACAGGCTAATTACAGCTGACTGCAGTGGGCTGTGAGCCTGTCAGGTGTATGTGTGGGCATGTATGACTGTCAGGATGGGACTCCTGTGTGTGTGTTCTCAGCTGAAGTTCCTCTTACCGTACAGTGTCTCTTCTCAGAGCGATGACATTTACACTTCCTGATCAGAAGTTCAAAGGTGTGTGTGTGTGTGTGTGTGTGTGTGTGTGTGTGTGTGTGTGTGTGTGTGTGTGTGTGTGTGTGTGTGTGTGTGTGTGTGTGTGTGTGTGTGTGTGTGTGTGTGTGTGTGTGTGTGTGTGTGTCTGACACCACCTAGAGCTACACCTCTTCAGCATGTAACTGCTTATGTGCATGTCTAAGGATGTGTCTCTGGTGCTGACGTTGTCAGACGACTCCAATCACAAAGTCCTGAATGTACTTGTTGTCCAGTTCCCTCAGAGCCATGTCAGTGAGTTATCAAATTCAAAACCATCCATGTCCACTTGTAACTGAACTGATTATTGGAAATCAAACTGACTGGCAAACCAAACGTCAGATTATTCTAATATGTTGCACGACCACACAAACAGCAGCAGAAGATGTTCTTAAACATTTTTGTACAGAGCTTCAGGTTCTCGTATATTACCAGAGTAACATTATATCACACAAGAGCAATGAGTTTAATCTAGTCAAGCTCCTTACAGTAGAAATTTCAACACAAACGGTGTCTCATGAAGACAAAACAAAGACAACAGATGATCCACACCAGCCAGTAACGGACTGGTCTCTTTGGCCACCAGAGGGCAGCAACTAGGATAACACTCAATGACAACAAGAAGCTGTTAATTTAAGTTCAAAAATGATATCATGGTTATGGATGTTTTGGCTTGAGCAGATACATTTTGGTATTAAATATATTACAGGGATTCACTATGGTTGAATGGACCTTCATGCCTTATAAAAACTGTACTGGGATAAAGCTGACGGAGTCAAGTCCGTTTCTATTCTATTCTATTCTATTCTATTATATTCTATTCTATTCTATTCTATTCTATAATATTCTATTCTATTGTATTCTATTATTATCATTTAATTTGTATTGAAGAGAATGATGGTTAGTAGCACAAACAGGCTACAGATGTATAAAAAGTCCAGGGGTCACTGCACTAGGAAATAAATACAAAAAAGGAAACACACACGGCAAATATAGAATAGAACAATAGAATAGAATAGAATAGAATAGAATAGAATAGAATAGAATAGAATAGAATAGAATAGAATAGAATGTGCAAAGTGAATGTATTACACAGTCTGGGAGATGATGGTGATAGACAGACAAAATAGTCTTCAGTCCATGCCAAAAGAAGCGAAATTGCCTCATGAAAACAGCTACACACAGATACAGACACACACTTATGAAGACACACAGCGCAGACACAAGCAGGATAATTATTCTTTGATTTCCCCTGGTAGTGTTCTGGTATCAGGGGGCAGCTGCTGGGAACCTGCCTTAGCCTTGGCTAATTTCACTCACGGCTTGATCTCCAACCAGTGCAGGTGCCCAGTTGGCACCCCACTGCTGTTGCCATGGCAATGCCAACTTAAGGGGCCAGGAAAATGTCAATTGTCCAAGGAGCTGAAGCACAGGAGGCATGGATGTGGTAGTCATTAGAAACAGTCTGTATTAGCATGAGTGTAGGACACAGTTGCAAATGGATTGTTCGTTTGTGCTCAGTTGACTTTTCTCTTTTGTCTTTCATAAAATAATGAAATAAAAAACTGACATTGAATCTAGTGTCAGTTCCAAAAAACTAAAGGTATACAGTACTCTGAGATCCTTTGTAACAGACAGCTGACCGATTTTACTATGACTTGAGCTTGAGTGCCTCTTTGTGGTTCACCAGCGTAACTGCAACATCTGATAAAACCTATCTGCTATTAAACACACTAAACACTCTGATGACTGAAGTTCTGCTCTGAGGCGCTCAGTTACTCCTGGGGCATCACCCATCCCCACATTCCTTGCTTGGACTCATCTGTGCTAACTAAGGACATAGTGAAAGCCAAAGGACCTCAATCAGCTTCACTTATATATAAACAGTAATCCAGTTCAGTGTAGATAAAATATTGAGATGAATGAGGATCAGTGAAGATTGAAGTGATGCAAAACAGTGTAATGCACGGACTGGAGCATGAGCCAACATTCTCGTGTAGTGCAGTTTTCTGTTTATGATCAGGATCACTTAAGTCATTTGAAAGTATTTTATCCCTCAGAGAATCTTCAGTATCATCAGTATCTCACTTTGAAGTTGAAGGAATATACTGCAGAATGCCAGAATCTGGTTAGCGGAGCTGCGTGTCGGGCGTGTGCTCTTCCCCCAAAAGAGATCAAATGGAAATATAAATGAATTCCACTTGTCGACAGGCGACTTGCAAAGTCATAATTTTCTACTAAACATTCAAAAGACTTAATTACTAGAATCAAGCTTTCTTCTGCATCAGACAATCAGTTTGTTTAGTGCGACAAAAACAGTGTGATTGCACCATTTGAATTGTTAATGCTACAGCTCAATTTCCCAGCAATGACTATTAAAATGTAATTTCGTGAAGATGAAATTAGATGAAATTTCATTTCATCTAATTGGCCAAGTCACATGCATTTCATTCCTTTATAAACTCAATCCAGCCGACTTGTGTTGTGAATTTCTTACCTAGGGCCATCTACTAACCAGGAGTCGTTTTAATGGCCACATTGCCATCTGGTGTATGAATGAGGTGATGAGGTGTCTGCATTGCAGTCATTTGCCATGATTGCTCATGTTTCTTCACTTGAAATGATCTTTTAAGGCTGACTAACCTAAGGCTTCTGAGCCACATAAAAACGTAACGACTCCTTCTTAGACACTCATTGCGGACAAAAGGAGGCTCAGTCTTTTGGCAGAAACTCTTTAAGTCATGCTGAAGTGAAGTTCTGCAAAAACATAACTGTATATTATATACCATACCTGACCATAAATGTATATACGCATGTGAGAAATCAGCCTCTTGTTGATCTGTGTAGCACGGTTATGTTAACTGTTTTATGTAAGATTAGACAGTGATCCCAAATTGGGAACCAAGTTGTGGTATAATCTTCCTGACTGGTTAATACTTTCACTGACAGGCCTACCGCCTGTAGGTTGTACAGGCAGGCAGTAGATAGAACAGTGTTTGTTGAATGTGCAGGTATATGTTTGCACAGGTTATGCACAGTGTTTCTAAGGAGAACACAGACTGACACCAGAAGCCATTTAGAGAAGAATAGTGCACAGTGTGGCCTTCTGGCGCAACGGTAGCGCGTCTGATTGTAGATCAGAAGGTTCAAATCACGTCAGGGTCAGTAAAATTGTAAAATTAAAGCCTCATTCACCTATTATTTTAGGAAGGGGAAAAACTGAACAGTTTGGGGGGGTTTTTTTCATTTAAAATAAAAAGTAGCAGCATCGCCTTTTTAAATACAACCTGTTTGGTCTGCAGATTCCTCTACTGTGTAAAGTCAACTGGACTTGTGACAAAAAGTGTCAACATGTCACTCATCCAAAAGGTTTCTTTAGTTCTGAACTGCTGGTGGGAAGTCCCAGATATTTAACCTAGTGGGAGTGGTTGTTGGCTCACAAAGAGTCACTGAAACCAAGTCATATAGACTTAACCTACATCCTGTGGGCCGCCCTTCTCTTGTCAAAGAAGACAATATATTCTACTACAGGTTGTTGAGATCAGGATTGAAGACAGATTGCATCACCTTTCTCAAATTTATAGATATTATTACAATCAAATTCTAATGAATAACTAAAGACTAATATGGAGGTCCTTTGTTTTAATAGCAGAAATATTTCACTCAATACTGCTGACATTACACCTAGTAACAGAAATATACTGTACCTCACACCAATTACAACTGCAAATAACCATCTAAAGCAAAGAAAGCCTGTCTCCATGCTGTTTATCTGCAGCCATACATGCAGACATCAACATTATTTAATACTGCTGACTGTTCAAATAATGTGGTGTCATTGTGACACACTACTTCTCTGGGAATCTATGCTGGGGGGAGAGACTCAGAGGTTAAATAGTTATGACAGTTGTGTGTGAGTTATTTTGTAAACACATCTATATTCTCGTGGCAAAACAGCAGCATGTTTGACTCCAGGTCAGAAGGTTGTGTGTTCAAATCTGGCTGTAGTTAGTGGCTATGATGACAACTCTTTGCAGCAAGCATTAAAATTCAAATGAACAAGTATTGCACTCTAAGAGAACTGTTTGTTACTTCCCAGAGTGCGCTATTTGCAGCATCATCTGCTCATATGCAGTTACCATAGTAACTTTAAATCCACCCTGTAGATTTGATATATAAAGAGTGCCTCTACTGCTGCACGAAAGATATATGGCATATTTTTGTACATCTATGGGAAGAAAAATTGGTATGAAAAGAATGTAGCATATATTTTATAAAATAACAAGGGCTGCGATTTGAGGAGCTATTCCTCTACAGATTGATCATAAGAGCAGTGCCGTCATTCTGTTTAATTGTGCTCCTGCCTGTAGATAAAGTAGATGGACTGGATTTACTAGTCACAACTACACACAATAAAGACAGCGGTTGCACAATGTGACAATCACGTGTGCGCTCACACATGCAGAGTATGATGTAACAGCAAACTTTTTTTGGTAAGACCTTGATCAATTGTAGCAACTACAAATAATCACTATTTGCTTTTAAAACATTGACTTTCTGAGCCATAAAATAAAATACAGAATAGATCATATAAATCTGCGCCACTGACAGTGATGTTAAGGGGATCTTGAACGTTTCGGCTGATAAAGGGAGGTCATTTGACAGGTGTAGAAAGCAACACTTGCCAGCAGGGGGAGCCCTTATAAACAGCACAGGAACAAAAGGAAGAAGAACTGGAGGGAAAAAGTACCCTCCAATTAGTCTGCTGTAAAGAGTGAACTTTCTTTCTGTCTGTTTTTCTGTCTTTATTTATTTATTTATTTATTTATTTTCTTGCTTTTATTTGTTTCTTGAATTTGAAGGAGCACAGGCAACAAAAGAAAGGAGGAGAAATAGAGCTAGAAGAAAACTGTGTTTCAGACAGCAGGTGCAAAAAAGCTACTCTCCCCTCTGATCCTACCTAATAGGTAACCATGAGAACATTTAAGTCATCATAAGGTGTGTAGATCCACGAGTTTCTTTGACTCACACAAAATGTTTGTGTACAAATGCACTCACGCAGCAATCATGCATATCAATCAGCCTGTTACTCCCGATCACGTGAACGACTCCACATCTTGCTTATGAAATGTGGGACATGAACTTTTCAACATGAGACAGCAGCACAAAGCACAAAACACTGATGTGTTTAAATCACCGTTTCTACATTTCACAAGATAGCACAGGCTCCATGACATCAGATATCCTGAGAAAAACAGATAGGAGTCAAAGATAAGAGTTTCAGCTGAAACTCATCTGTTTCATATAAAAGGACTGCTGATCCAGCTGACTTTCAGCTCGAAAATCTTTAAAGTGGTTAAAACGTCACGTCATTAAATCTCCGGGACACCAGTGATGTAAGCATTCTATTTATTTAGTTTTTGTAGGTATTTCACTGTTCAGTAACTTCAAGTCAACCATTTAAATGAAGTGGAAACTGGATGAAAACCAGTGGAACCATTACTCACTCACCAAAACTCAAAGATGTCCCTGCATTCAATCCACACAGTGTGTGACTCAAGTGAACTCAGCACAATTCCCATGGGAAGAACTCAGTGGGATTGTGGGTAATGATTTACAGTTGGTCTAGTGGGTAGGGTTAACAGTGTGATATCACACTGACACCAACACAGATTTCACACACACACTGCTATACTTGATGTGATACACACACCCTCAGACACACATATTAACACTGAAGATTTCCGCTGTCCATCTACCAACATGAAAGAAGTGGACGCATGCCAACGCGTTGCAATGATTAAACAGCGAATATGGTGCTGTTTGGTGGTTTGTTGTTCTGTGATGTTTTAGTAATGATGAGACAGTGAAAAGCAGACAGGTGTAATAATAAACAGATGTTAGTCAAACCCTGTGAGGTACTGCCAAAGCTTTACAGACAAAGGTTCAGACAGAAGACAAAACCGAAGTAAGTCTGCATGAGGAAAATAAGAATAGGTGGCAAAACAGGAAATTATAGTCTGGGTGAATGAAACAAATGAACGATGTGATGTTCTCAGTTTCTTTTCACTTTAACTCACCCTGTCTTTGTCATCAACAACATCACACAGCATGTCGTCCACGTCCAGAATGCCTCCATCTCCATGTTCCAGTCGGTGGACCTGGACCCAGTAGCTCGGGTCCTGCAAGACAAACAAAAGAGTATCAGATATGATGACATCAAATTTATTTGCACCATATAGACCTGGGATTGGAAGCTCTGTGTAAGCAAAGCCGTGCCAAAGGAATTAGCATTTTGAGTCTTCTTAGGAATCAGCTGATCTAATCGCCATGTGGTCCAAATAATAATCCAGTCAGCAGGAATACTGGATCCAAACATGGTTATGGTTTAGAAATCATGATAGCGGTCATGAAATATTTTAATCCCCCGTTGGATGGCCCAATAAATAAGCATATGGCTAAAACCTTTCCGAGTTTGGGAGCAGAAAATAGAATAACATTACATTCGCATGTCCCTCAGATGGTCCAATACCCAAAGATAGATGCTTGTTCAGCTGATGCCACTGCAAACATGAGCTTTTAAAGCAGAGATGTGTCATGTTTTATTACTCAGACCGTTTAAACAACATGATGAGAGCTGTTATAGGTTTGAAGCTTTATATTGCACAGTGATTACTACATTCCCTAAAACCATTATTGCTTTATGGGACTTTATATAATGCTTATAAATGACATTTCTAAGTAATCTAAGTTGCTCAGATTGGACCAAACTACCATATACAATATAATGTTATCTTATAAGTAGCACTTGAGCAAAAGATTGATATTCAGTGAAATCATAAAAAGCTTCTCATCTCAATACAAAGATTTGCTTCAGTCCTCGGCTGACATCAAAGACAGAAAATCTTAGCCGACGTTCACGTGTTCTAATTTCCTAGTTTAGAAATTCATTTTTCCAATGATCCTGATGCCAAGAAAATGTAATGGAGACAGAAAGACAGCCATCAGTCATCATGGTAACTTTTCAAGTTCATGGTATCAGAGGTCCTCCATGTACCCCCATGTGTGTGACAGACCTGTTTATATAGAGTATATTCATGTATGATAAAGCTGAAAAAAAAAGTTCAACGTTTTTAGAATGGATGGAAAACTCCATGACCAGCAAATTAATAACTTTCTTTTCCTTTTTGAAACTTTAATCAAACAAATTGTACTGCTTATGGAAAATACACAGAAAACATCTTATATTCACTATAGCATTTAGCTTTAACCATACTGTATGTCTGTATGGCGTACAGGAATGGCTAACACAAGATGGCCCAAACAGGGATGAGGCTAAGAAACCATTCCTCTTACTGACTGTCCCTCCTTCACTTCTCACTCTATTTCATTTTCTCTCCACTCTCTCTTCCAAGGCCAGCTGCCTTTTTCGGGTCTGTGGTTAAATGCCTTCATGCACGGCTCTGGTTTAGCTGAACTCCAATATGTTTCACCAGGAAAATAGTGCAAATCATGAGGAGAATTATTGTGGTATTTTCCTTCCTCCTGGGGTTATTAGAAGGGAAAAGATGGCAAGTTCATCAGGTTTGTTCCCAGAAAACAAGGAACCCTAAAAAGAGACATTTTGAAAGTGGTTTTAGCCAACTAAAACAATATCACAATAGTGCAGCTATATAGAAAGATGGTGAAGATGTGAAGCCATGCTTTGAATCAGTCAAACAGGGACATTACACTTGTGATTCAAACTCATATATAATGTCCATGAGGTGTCAGTTTCTTTAATGTTTAAATCACCGTCTGACAGTAGTAGGATGCTTCATAATAAACAGCACTTCTCATGGAGTGTGGAACACCTCAAACACGCAACAGACTGGCAGAGAATTACAATGAGATCATTGTTTTATCTCAGTATCGGCAGCAGCAGAGATCACGTCAGGAAAATCACAAGTTGAATGTCAAAGAACAAACGCCATATCCACGATGAACCACTGGTATGAATCAGTTTAACCTGGGGTTAGTGCTGAGACCTCAGGTCACTCCAAGATATTTATCCTGACACACCAGCAGGACAGGAATGAGTATTCATCAAAAGATATCATTGGGAGCTTAGAATATTGTTTTATAAACCAGATGGTGCTTGACCTTGTCAGAGATATACAGTGCATAATTCTGAATGGTCTTTGACTTGTCAGTGGAGATCATTCTATAGATGTAAATGTGACTGATATCCGCTCATTGATAGCCATGATAGTATTAAACTAATAGTTAATGATATGTTGTAAACATCAGTTCATCTACCAGCAGCAGCTGGAACAACAGGGGCACACAACATAGCTAACACAAATGTCAACCATCCCTATGAATACCACATCAGGATCACTGTAGTTTTTATCACTGTTGTCATGGACAAGGAAAAAAATTGACAGTCAATCATTGAAACTTGTTCCTCAGATGGATTATGAGGAGTAAATCTGATTCTGAGAGAAGCTCATCCACATAATTTAATCCCAAAAACAGACGGAGCAAAGGAACAAATTTGACTTATGCCGTTTGGATGTAACTTAGTCGTAATACTGATGGGAACTTACATCGGCCAGAATTAATTCTCAAGAAGTCCCAGTTCCAGAGCATTAGCAGAGCATTTATCATTACCTGGGATTTGGGTGAATTCTGGTGTCATCTCTGAATGTTTTAGTGTAAACACCAAGGTCTTAACTGAAAAACACACACGATTTAAGTTTGATGAATAGTTTTAGTGGCCTAGAATGACACAGCGGCTCATGTTTAGTCTACTTCTTCTGTTCCACATGTCTTTAAATACAAGCATAAACATGCTTTCCTTCTTACCGTTGGGTGGTCAAATTCATCCCAGCTACAGCTCGGCCTGTCTGATGAGATTATAGTGGAATAAAAACTCCTATAACTAAACATGAAAAGCCCATGTGTTCGTCCAGATATTGGTGCCACCCAAGGTGGCAAAAGTTCAAGGATGGCATTTTATTTGTTCCACCAATACGACTAAAAGAAAAAATAACTTTTTCTAAGGTACAACTACTTCACTTTTCTTGCAGCGTACAGTTTCTGAATCTGTCACTATCATACTCATTCATATGAGTGCTATTCCCTTTGAACGTTCCTGTGCCGAAAATAGTGGTTGTTCATCCCCTGGGCACATTTTTCATACTTATTCTTGCATTAATCAACAGTTTTTCCATTTCATTCTCAGTTACCTCATTAGTTCTGAATAAACTGTCGCCATCCATTCTGTTTCTAGCAGGTTGATTGTTAACAATAATTTTCCTACATACATGGCAAATACTGATGGCTCTATATGGTGCAGGTCTTATTTATTTTCAATTAAGGCATTTAAAATGTTAACCTAAACCCCAATATGATGTAATTGAAATGGTTGGTATAATTTTTCCTAGATTAGTTTAGGTTATATGAGTCAAACAACTATTTATCAATATGAATTGAATTGCTTTTCTACTGTCACTCTCTGCTTCCGTCAGCTAAGGCTCTAAAAAAAGAGTTCAATATTTTGCATCAAATTAATGATGATTTCTGTTTATAATCATTAGATCTAAAGATGGTGTCAGGTGAACTCCACTGTTGTGATGATAAAGATAAGCTTGCTTCACCACAAAATGCTCAAAGTATTGGAGAACTTGGAGATGCAAAATCATGATCCAGCTTTAGAACATGATCCCTCAGAATCCATTCCTACCACTGAAAACGTTGCGGTATCCTCAACATCCTTGCAAAAATTGCCAGTAGTCCTGCTGAAAAGAAAGAATCTTGAGAGCAGCTGAAATGTCCCCAGTACATCAAGCACTTATGATGCAAAATGCGTTTTGTCAGAAAATCAAACATGCCAAGGGACACAATATATGAGAACCACTTGAACATTGTCAAGAACTACAAGCTGATGCAAAGATCAAGAGTGCAATCAGTAACATAATCGACAGCAGAATCCTGGCCATTGTAAGTATAGACCTCACAGCAGCTGAATGACATTAGCACGGGTCATGCTATGGGCTGTACACAAAAGATGAGGTTCCCCAAGAACATGTTGCCACCAATGAAACTGATTATGAAGCTTCTGTGACTCAATCCAACAGTGAGTTGTTGGATCATGATGGAACTTTTGGGCTACCAGCAAGTGATGGAAATGTCTGATCTCAATGAACTCTGAAGGCATTGTCCAAGTCAGAGAATCAACAAGAAGCACATAAGTTAAAAACTTCAAATTGAGTTAGCTGAAGCCTTGCACATTGTCCTAGGTGAGAAAGAGAGCCTCCTTTCCAATTCAGCTAATCTGTCCATAAGGGAACTGGCCAAGGAAAATTACAATAATTACTCAAAAGGTAGTCAGTGCTCAAAATATTATAGCCAATCAGCAATGAACTTGACAGAAAACGAGACAATTGTCAAGATGTCCCTCGAGCCTGGCCACCTGAAGTCAAACCAGATAGACAAGGAGTTGCATGAGTGACAGCATGCATATAGTGATTCCTGTGGTCCTGCTAATAAACCTATGCACACAGTGTAGGGATTCTGAACTTGCTGAACCTTGTTAGGACCATCTACGTACACAGTAAATCTGATGATGAGATAACAGTGACATAACTATTTCTACATACTGTATACCAATCACTCACGATCTATGGAATTATATGTATCACTGACCGTTTATGAGGACATCAACGTTGTTTGACATTGGCCTACTCTCCAACATGACTCTGTATGTATGATATGTGACCTAACTGGCTTTGCTCTGGGCACTTTATCATTAAAAATGCTGATTTTTATCATGACGGATCTCTGTCATAGGGTATGGGTGTAAAAGTCGTAGTAAATACAACTTAGCTGCCATTCGAGACGGTTATACCACAAGACTTACACACATGGAGAATTACAAAAGTCAACACAAAATAATAATAATAATAATAATAATAATAATAATAATAATAATAATAATAATATTTTGGCACATGGAATATAAAGATTAATATATGGACCGTACTTTCTAGTATGCAAATATGTGTCGGATTTGCTAAGAAGAAAATTAAATCCCCTCACATTTTCAGCTTCGTTTTACTACGGTAGGAGTCCAGTAAAAATAAAATAATGTATGGAATCATCGGACTCTTTGTCTTCATGTTAAAAAAATTCAGCAATTAAAGATTTGATGTATAATCTGAGACATGTTTGGCATTGGTCTTTTCCAAGCGACTGTGTTATTAGCTATAATATCCACAGTGAACATGTTTATGTTGATGCATGGATTCCACCATAAAGGTGAAGCTTGCAAGAGTTAACAAAGCACGAAACTACCAATATAACCTGTGTTACATCAGAGTTTCCCAGTCATTCAGTTGTGACACCGTCACATTAATAAAGTATATGGTGTAGGAACAATTACCAGTTGTATGAGTGCATATCAGACGAATGTAAAATTTGTAAGAAACGACACTGACCACATATTTGAGGATTAAAAGTTTTTGTTATTTGTTTTTCCCTACTGATGAACTATCCAGCGACGCAACCATCAGTCGCATCTCTGCTTGTGAACATTGTTTGCTGCGTAAACTGGATTTAGGGGAATAAGTTTGGAGATTGCAACCTTGTCGGGGAAAAGGGGAATATTGTTTATGATTAAATTTTCTCTGAATGTTCAAAAATACACTGTATCGAGAGCGCGTAACGCAGGTGGTTTTTGTTTAATATTATTTCCAATGCATCCTTGTTTAAGAATTTTGACTTCATCCAACAAAAGAATCCCTTGAGCATATTAACAATGTGACGTATCAAAGTTGAGTTGTTATACAGCTACTGATGGCGACCTGCCACTATAACAAATCCAGCTGCACCTGTTGAAGTTCTATTTTTGGAGCTCTGCCATTCCCTCACAGACATGTGTTTCCAACAACTTCACCTGTGCGCATCTGGAATATATAATACTGCTTTTAATCACTTTTATATTTGACTTATCTGAGAGCCTGATGTCATCAATGATAAATTTATCAGAGGCCAATCTTTGGTAGCTCTAACCCTCCCCTCCAGCTTTGGTAGCTCTAACCCTCCCCTCCAGCGGCAATAACTCAGCCAATGCAGAGACAATGTATGCATTAGAAGTCTGATAAGAAATAACTTACACTAAGTATCTGCTGTCATAGTTATTACTCTGTCAGCCTGTGGGAAAACCTTCACATCAATGCCTTCATGAAGTCTTACATTTTTGTTACTCGTCAGATTTTGAGACAGGGTAATGTGGTGTCTGAAGCATTAAAGCCATTAAAATCTAAAATATGACCACTGGGTAGGTGTTGCCAGGTAAGCAATGAAATCTTTATTGCTAGTTGTGAGCTAATGAAAGCATATGACAAATTTATTTGAACAAGTCCTTTCATTACTGTCACTTGAAAAACAAAAGAGAAAAGAGCCACAGTTTACTGTGATGTGTACAAGTAGCATGAAATGCCTTCATGCCTCATGGTGGAAAGCACATGCATCTACAGCAGGTTCAGCATCAACATCAACAGAGCAGCACTGACCCAAAATAGTCAACTATCATGGAAAGGAAGAGAGGAATCCTCCATATGTGTAAATTAATACATTGAAAATGATGTGAACTAGAATGCAATCTGGCAAAGTCCTTTAATACAATTGAGCCATACATACAGCTACACTCATATTTGTGGAAGCACAAAGCTTAATGGATTTAGATCTACCAAACATTTAATTCTGGTGCATCCATAATAATCTGAGCAAAACTGAGCAAAATGAGAAGACAAATCCTGTTTTCACCACTCACACCTGATACACCTCAACAATCTAATAGAATCTATTATAATCTATTAAAACCCATATCAACCCACCATCAAGTCTAATGGAATTACGTTCAGTTGTGTGTACTCCTGTTGGTAAATCAACTAACTGAGAAACAGAAATGGATGAAAACTTTAATTAAATGAATAAATGTCAAAAAAGGTGCAACATGCAGAGAACAATCCCTATCACGCCAATAATGAACATATCTGCAGATATGAGACTTGAGCATGATATGACAGGTGTGCCTGTGTACTGTTAACTGGGTGTTGGGCTCTTGTCCCAGTGACCTGCTGAGTCAGCATCAGCGTGACTCATTCATTCAAATGTTGGCAGAGTGACATCTCAGTCTGATCAGGTATCAGCTCATCTGCTACGCTGGAGAAGGTGAGGGGAAACAAAGGGGTGGTTGTTCCCTTTGTAACACACACACACACACACACACACACACACACACACACACACACACACACACACATTCAATTTGAGACAAACACTCACACAATAGCACCCTTCACCCCGTCGTTGGCGTCTTTGCAGAGAGAGGGTTGTATCTTTCTTGTCAGAGACCACACAGAGACTGGTGCCTTAGAGAAATGTGGGGAGGGAGGTGAGTGTGTGTGAGAAAGTGTGTGTGTGTGTGTGTGTGTGTGTGTGTGTGTGTGTGTGTGTGTGTGTGTGTGTGTGTGTGTGTGTGTGTGTGTGTGTGTGTGTGTGAGAAAGTGTGTGTGTGTGTGTGTGTGTGTGTGTGTGTGTGTGAGTGTGTGTGAACACGTGCCTGTGTATAGCTTCTGATTGGCGTATCTGCCCCTGCAAGTGTTACAACTCCCACAGCAGCAGCCTTGTGTACTTCTCATATGTCCAGCAGTTCTGCAGGACCTCGTGGCGCAACGGTAGCGCGTCTGACTCCAGATCAGAAGGTTGCGTGTTCAAATCACGTCGGGGTCAGAGTTTTTCGAAGCCTGGGAGACTTTTCCGCAATATAGTTTAGCCGTTCATCAGTTGTTTAAATGCAATAAGGAGGTGGAAGCTATTTCACAATCAAAAAGCAGCACTTTATGAACAGGATAAAAATGTAATCTTGTCTTACAAAGAGCACATACTCCTCTGTAAAACAAGAAAATGGGATAGAGCAAAGAAGATCTTGCAAAGGTTCATTCAGGAAGTCTATTCTCTCGGTTTGTAGCTTTTTCCAGTCATAATTTCCTGGTATCTCTATCTGTAACTGTCAGGTTATCACCTTCTGCCATCAGATGGTCACACCTAGATTGTTAACCTTTCATCTTGTTGCTGTTCTGTTACCTACGTCTCTCTCTCTCTCTCTCTCTCTGACTTTATTACATTCCAACTGCTGTCATGTGCACACCTCCAACTTCCCCCTCCAAACTCCCATGTTCACCAGCATCCTCACCTCATCTGCTGGCACCACCACCACTAGTGCCGGGACTCCAGGATGAACTATGAATGAACAGATGAGCTATGACCTTTAAAAACTGTAAAGTTTAAGTCTTTCTGACAGGCACTAATTATTATATATCAGCTTCCGTGATAAACAAGAACTTCAGGACTACAACTCGATTAGTTTTATTGACTTGACTGGACAAGAAAGGACTGGGTGTGTCTTCCAAATGAACGGACAACTCCCACACTTTTGCTCAAATCTCACAGTTCGTTCAGACAGGACTGCACAGTCCCCACACTTTTACTGCCTAAGCAAGAAGAGGATACACCACCATTAGGCAGTGACCTCTGACCTCTGGGAGTACAGGCCTCCATATGAATCACCAGTTCAACCGAGTAGTTCAACCTCCTACTTAAAGTGTTGGTGCAGCAGAACAAACAGCTGTGAGTGATTTATGGAGTGTTTTCCTGTGCGAGTAATTAACGCTACTGTCGCAAAGGCTTTCTCCCTCTTCTGAGTGCACACACACACACATACACACACACACACACACACACACACACACAGAAACAGACAGACAGACAGAGAGACACAGAGAAAGAGAAAGAGAGAGATTTTTTTATTTTTATCCATAAAAGTCAAATTAAAAAATAATCCCGTCAATACAAAATCCAAAAGAGATTAACGTAACGAATACTTTCAATACTATGCATTTTCTGAACCTTTTAACCTTTTAACATTTATCAAACTAAAAAAACAGAAAAGAAAGAAAGAAAGAAATTATCCGTTCTCCACAATCATCTCTTCTACAGTCATGTCTTTTACTTTTTTCCTTACTTTTTTTTTCAATCTATAAAACTCTTTGTCTGTAAAGACAGAGAGAAAGTGAAATTGTTGTAAGCTAAAACAACGAGCAAGTGTAGTGTCAGGATGAAAGAAAGATACCAAAGACTCCATGCACACAGAAATGACTGACACACCTTCAGACACACCTCCCGGCTCTGATTGGTCGATTGGTTTAAGGCGTGGTAGGTTCTTTCAGATGGTATTCAAAGCATTTAATGGTTCTATTACTACGGTGGACATGTTGACAGTTTGAGAGGATATGACAAGTTATTTTTACACAGTTTCTATCTGATAGCGTTAGGGAAGAATTCAAGGCAGCTGTGCTGTCATCACAGTCAAAACTCGCCAGTGAGCCTGAAACTGATTCATGAAGGCATAGTTGTTGATTTGGCTGTAAAAAGTATTCAACCCTGATCGACACAGTAGCTGGTTGACATACGTTAGCTGTGAGATAAACTCCTGTCTGTCAGAGACAGTCATTCATTTCCCGTGGGAGTCTGAGCTCACTAAAATGAGCTGAAATTGTCTTGCTGGCACAACGATTGCTTCCTGGAAGAAAACTGCCGTGTCAATCTGTGCAGTCCATCTGGATGCAGGTAGACAGTCATGTGCTAAAGGCCCGGCATGCTGAGGAAGGCCTCGTATTCCTCTGAGACAAAGTCACCTCCAGGGTCCATGCATTATAGATGCATTGTCCAAAGTGACCACAGCCTGCAGAGCACAAAACAGAGAAATTCGACACCTCACTGCACACACACACACACACACACGCACACACACACGCACACATTGGAGGCCCGCTGCCAGCTCTTATTAAGGGAGCACCTCCATAAGTTGCAGGACAAAAAGAAAAAGAATTGGAGACTTAAAGCCTCATCAGTGGCTACAAACAGCTCCCATGGATTTGCTGAAATACTTGAAATACTTCACGTCTGGTATCTTTCCTGCCCTTTTCCCTCACTTTGGACATGTCCTTAATGGAAGGCAGTTTGGCACAGATGACAGATAAGTTACAAATATGAAGATGAAAATCAGGACAGCTTGTCAGATGAAAATTGTAAAGCTAAAAATATTGGCTGCCCTAAAAATAAGGCAAGTCAAACAGGAAGTCTTAGACGTCGCTCTTTGTTCACTCTTTGTCACTGTTCCAGTGAACAATACACAGTATGTCATAATAAATCACTTGGCTCATTCAACAATTCAGTTGCATGTATCACTCTTATACTACGGGTTATTGGCTCCGTTGCTCTAAACATCTTGCATTCAGACTCACTTCAGAGGCTCAAATTCCCCACCATGTAGTGAATGAGCAGCAGCAAAATTACAAGACAACTTAAGCTGGTAATATTCTAGCAGACTGTCTAAAACAGGGCAAATTCCTGGAACATCTTAAGTCAGAGACCCTCTTAATGAGTCACGGTTGTGACTGAGTCAGAGCAGATGACTGTCATCGATCTGGGAGGAGGAAAGAATGAGAAAAATACCCCCTCTTTGGACAAACAACACCTGATATTTCTAGCTCTGTGATTAGACAAGTCGTCTGAGTGGGTAAATCTCTGCGGTTTGTCTCTCCTGCCGTGTGATCTGCTTGAGTCAGGGATTTGTAGTCTCCAAATCATGTTTCTCCAGGACTACAACTACACACATCATCCGTTAGGATAAGTACAAAGCGCAAAGCTGAGCATCTGGTCTGAATGAAAAAAAAGCAGGATGGACTGTGTGTGTGTGTGTGTGTGTGTGTGTCCACACAGGCCAGACACGCTGCCTCATGGCTCAGCGTGAGCTGGAACCACTGTGGCGATGAAGGTTTTAGCAACAAATTCAAGCAGACATTAGCACAGGAGGATCCCATCGAGCAGTTCTATAATGAAACATCATTAAGCCAATTAAAGCGCAAACCTTCAGACAGGAAGTGCCCCTGTTCACGAGACATTAAAAAAAAAAAAAAAAGAAAAGAAAAGAAAATCCAGCAGTTGTCATATGAGAGAAAATCTGACAAGCGAAAGCAGGTTCTTTAAAACATGATGTATTCCGTATGGTCCTAAATAAACTCTGGTGGCTGCAGTTGTGGATAACTGACAAATTGCCCCATTATTCTCCTGATGAAAACTTGATCCATCTGAGCTGGAAGGAGCCCAGTTGGTGTTTCACCTTAATTTGCAGCTAGAAAGTTGGCTTTCTTCCCAAAGAGTGTTTATTACAACCCGTCTGGGGTGTCCGGATAGGTAGCTTGTTCAGGCAGGGAGCCAGTTTCACCTCATCTGGTCATGAGTCACAGCAGGAGGGCTTTACACACACACATATGCACACACACACACTCATCTCACACACATTTTTTGTCTTAGAAATCAAGAAACATCTGGGGAATATGGAACACACGATATATAGAGTGGCAGAGAAGGTGTGTTTGAAGAAACGGTCACGTGTCCAAATGACCAAGAAAATCAAAGTCCACCAATAGAAACAGAGGATGAGGGTTTCATGTTACTTCAAGAGCATTTCTCTCTAACCCTTAGGGACCGATTCCATCTGTTCAAACGGTCAGATCTGGTGGATCTGGTGAAATATTTGTGTTTGATTTTTAAATGTCGATTCCGATAAAGATCCACGGGAAGTGAAAGCATGCCAGCGCCAACGTAAAGCACAAGACGACTAATCCGAGATGTGACAAGGAGAACACGGAATGAACGTCGACTCCAACAACACACTCAAATCAACAACACTCAAAGCTGGTGTTGTTCCTGCAGGTGAAGACTTGTCGGTTCGACTGAACTGGTTGAGCTCCTTGAGACTGCCAACTCACAGAGGTGGCAGTCAGCAGAATGTCGGCGCACTTTAGTTTATTACTTCATAACGCAGGAGTTACACTCACCAGATGGGACCGCTAAACCAGCCAAGAGCAACACGGAGCAGAGGGTGAGTCACCAGAACAGACAACCCGCAGTGAGGATGTCACAACACACACACACACACACACACACACACAGCTCTTTTACATGCTGCAGATGTGAAACGGAGAAGTCAAAGAGTGTTTTCTCAGCCTTGAGTTTGTTTGTGTGTCTGTGGAGGAGAGTCTGAGATCTAAATGTGGACCTAGCATCATTATGTGCTGCTTATTGTGTACTGCTTTAGTTACACAAGGTCAATGCTGCAAGTTTGATCCACACACAGCAGCTATGGATGGTAATCAATCCATCAGCTGCTCGGTCAGACTATTATATCTGAATGCAGGATGAAGCGTCAAAAACTGGAACATCAAATTTGATAGTCCTTTGTCCTGGAGAACTAACACACACACCTTTATGTCAGTGATAGTCTGTGCCATAATGTTACACAATTACTTCAGTCAACACAAGTGTAAGTAGTTTTTTTTTTTAATGCGTAGATATTACAGAATATCCATGTGTCTCTCTTTATGTGATGAGACCTGAGAAAAAAGATGCAGCCAGTGTTTGTGTGTGTGTGTGTATGTTGGTGTTTGTGTGTGTGTGTGTGTGTGTGTGTGTGTGTGTGTGCGTGCGTGCGTGCGTGCGTGCGTGTGTGTGTGTGTGTGTAAATCCCAGTAGGTTCAAGAACACCATATGTAGAGCAGACACTGAAATCCCAGGAGTGTGAATGAAAAAGGGAGTGGTGACTCTCTGGTCTCACATGATGAGATAGTATGGCTCTAAAATTGGCAGTTTGGTCCTTTTAGGCAGGATTCTGATTCCATCTGGGGTGTGGGGGTTGTCAGACGAGGGTAGGACCTCTGGTGGTTGGTGGTTTAAAATCAGTGGGAAGGCCGGGAAGGACATTCAGCAACGTGGAGCAGAAGGGACTAAAGAAAAAGGCACCACTGCAGTCACTGGAGTGGTGCTCACCATCATGTCCACATGAATCAGATCGACACGCACAACGCTCACCACGTCTGTGCTGCACAAAGTGCTTCTGTAAAAAATACTTGTAATGCTGCTTTCAAAAACAGGTTGTCGATCCCTAAATTGGGGGTGAAATTAGCATCTTATTTGTCAAGTATGCTTTATAGTGTCGCCATTGTGCAACGCCAGAAGGTTACTGAGTACTGACTCTCAGAAGGCTGATAATAACCAGGAGAAACAGAAATCAGTATAAACCAAACCGGTCCACCCACTGCCACTTCTCACAGAGTAAATATAGAAATGGAATATGCATGGCATGCACGGGCAGGCACAGACAGCCTCCTGTGTGTTAACCGCCTTATATATTGTTTATCTTTTCACAAGTCATGATTCTTGATATTCCGGTTGCTTTTCAGATGCACCTGGAGGCAGGACACAACAATCAATCTTCAGATCAGCACAGTTGCGAGTTGCGCAGCTCTGTCGCACGCCATGCACGTTTTTTAAAGTGTAAACTGAATGTACGGCTCATCTGGAAAAACAGTCACACACAAAACGAAGAGCAGGCGGGCAGAATAACACCCAATGGAAGCAGTCTAACCTCAGCGCAGTCTGTTTTATCCCATTTGCCTTTTTTAAGAAGCCTAATCTGTTGAACATGACTCAGATTTGAGGGCTTCAAAAACACCGACCCTGACATAATTTGAACACGCAGCCTTCTGATCTGAGGTCAGACGCCGTACCAATACCCTCAAGGTCTGGCTTCCTGCTCTAATACTCAATTGACTCCCATTATATTCAAACACTGAAAATCAAAGACAGTCCTTTTCATGATATTTATTACGAACACAAAGTCCAAGTCAGGTAACAGCACTTAGCCAAGCCCTGACTGAAGGCAGAAAATGCATATGCTTAGTGAATGATAGAACCAGTAGTCAAGTCTTTATGCATACACCAGGTTAATTCATGGTGAATTGCAAAGCATGATTTAAAATGTTGTTTAGCAATAACATTTGTGGTGAGAACCAGTCAGGAAAACGAAAAAAATAAGAATAAATGGTTTTCTACAAGAAATGCAGTCCAATTCCACATATTCCAGTTCGATAAACTGCAGAGTTTCCAGTGTGACAGGAATTCCTAGATTTCTGGATCTTTGTCAGCACAAAAAAATGGAAGAAGCAGAGAAAGAGAGAACCAAGGAAAGCCAGACTATCGCTGGAGCCAAACTCCTAAAACCTCAAACACTGACATCTGAACCTTTGACCCGCAGTCACTGAGAATGAAGTGATGCACTGAAGGATTTTTAAAAAAAAGAGAGGAAATACAGCCTGAAGAACTTCTCCAAACTCTTACAGGGATAAAAACCAATGCTACACATTTGCAAGTTTTCAAGAAAAAAATCTGTTTCTAATGATGATTAATTATGCTGTGGAAACAAAATGATTACACACACTTTAAACCCATATTACGAGTCAATGGAATACAGCAGCAAGTGACGTGGAAGGGGAAGAATTGCGAGTGACAGCGATCATATTTCATTTTAAGTCAGGAAGTAACAGCTCTGTTTACAGTGACGCGTCTCCAGACTTTCTGCATCTGATTTTCATGACTCTGGAGGAAGAGACCTGGCACTTTGAAAGAATGAATGAGAACGAATGAAAGAGAAAGCATAAACCTAACTCTGGGCAAAGACTGTAATTACCGTGTGGTACTACAATTAATCTGGAATTACTGCAACCATACGACTCAACATGAAGCACGCACCTCTCGTCTCAATCCTCTCAGGATGAATATCTAGACCACAATTGCAATTTAAACAAATATCTATGTATTTGAATTGATTCCTGATTATGATTGGCCGGTCCATGTTGGTTAGCTGTGTTCTATTTCTTTCTTTTCTCCGAGTGCAACACATTATGTAACATGAGAGACCTTCTACACCAGCCCAACCTGGCACACCACACAACAGAGGACTGCACTTATGAGGACAATCACAATCTCTTACCTACTCAGGTTCAAAATCCGTCAAACCTGTTCAGTCAATGAACCAAAAGCACAAGCCTTACACTCACCCCCACACACTTTCCATTGTTTGTAGTGAGCAGGTGAGTTTTCAAATCAACATTCCTCCTTCTTATTAGGCGATAAGGGAGTTTGCGCCATAGTTTTGGAAATGCTCATTGCTGCAGCGAAGAAAACAGGCAGCATCTGGGTAAGTTAAAGTAGAGAGGAGGAAGATTGGAAGTGAAGGAAGGCAGGAAGGACAAAAAAGAAGTGAGAAAGGAAAGGACTTCAGAACTGATCCTGTGGGTAACTGAACAATCACATTCATTTCAATCACTTTCAGAGCTGATGACGGAAATACCGGAAGAGTGAGCCAACCGTCTGTCCTCACATCTCCTTTGGAAGCTGTGCATGTGCAGCACCGATCAAACACTCAAGAGAAAATGGTAGTCAAGACATTTATGCAGTGAAACACATATGAAGATTTCAGTGGCCTGGTTGTACAGTTTGGATTTGATCTAGTTTGATGTGTTATAGGAGGAAAATGTTAAATAAAAAGTGTTGATGACGGCTTCAGTGTCCCTGTGTTGAAGGTCTGTTATTATGTCAATTATCTTACAAACTGGAGTCTAGTTGGGTGGTGTTAGAGGATGTGGCCTTAAGTCACACCGCAAATGTGTGAGAGCTACACAGATAAAATTAAACATGACAATTAACTAAAGTTAGTATCTGAAAACCTACAGTAAATTATTTGTTTTAGGGAAACTTAAATTGACATGTGCTCTTCATGCTTAACTGGGGCAGAAAAGATATTAAATTCTAAACCTGGGAGATGTGTTTAAGTGTATAAATGGCCAATAAAACCTTTTGTCAGTTGCAGGTTACATTCTGCAGAACCTCTACTAATGAACAGTGCACACATATAGGAAGTTGGAAATTTCAAACCATTGAAATGAAAATAAGTTTAAGTCAAGGGAAATCTGTCTCCTAGATCTCAGTCAAAACTCACGCCTCACTGTGAAGCAAACATACCGGCAGAATGATGATGACCTGTACAGATAAAAGCACAAACTATCTGTACAACAACTATTATGTACAACAAACTGACAGGAGTAAATAATAAATATGGAGAGGGATCATATCCGATCCTGATAACAAGGAAAGCAATTGAGCAAATCATTCATAGACCAGGCATTACATTTATTTTCTCTTTCTGGAAAGACAAAGACTCTGACCAGAAAGAAAAAAAAGAACAATTTAAAAGTAGATGAACGAGTTCAAGGTCTCGATGATGGGTTTCATGTGGAATTTTACCACAAAACGTTATCATCATGCTTTCATGGGATTTAGCCAAGGGTGAATGTGTTAACTCATGCTCTGTTTTCATCCTGGAACAACACATATTTTTTTCAACATAGGTCAAAGCTGCAATAATGTACTCATTTTTATATGTAATTCAATATGTATTTAATGTCTGATCACCCTAATTCAATCCAGTTTATTTTAGCCTTGTGTGAACATGACTCACATAATGACGCCTGCTTATATATACTGAAGCCATTACGAATCAGGAATTACATGAGTTGAGATATGTTTCATTTTCTTTTTCATTACAGTCTATGAAATATACTTGGAAACAGAGCTGAATTTTACATGATGAAAGCAATCTGCTCCTGTGTGCTGTGTCCCTAGTGTGAGCTCTGAGGCCAGAGTTAGAAAGAAGCACACTTAGCCACTCAACAGCTTCTCCGCTCGCTGTCTTGAAGCTTGGCAACACAAACAGCTTTCAGAGCCAGAGGCTGAGGGAGACGCCTGGCTCTCACACACAGTCGGCTGTCTGCTAGTGTAAATATGCAGACGTATGTTTGTCTGAATGATGTCAGTGAAAATGACTTCCTGGATTAATGTCATTATGATGGACTAATCAGTATAATTACTACAGAAAGCTGGAATACGGCTTTGATAAATTAGGTCATGGTGTCTGTGATCATTCAGATTGAGGGACATGGATCCCCCCCCCCATTCCATCTGTACAGGACAAATAGAGTAGGTATTAATTTTCTCCAGCATACCAGAATAAAAGCACACTTTAGGAGCCAACGCTGTCAAACAATTCTTTAGACATGTCTGATGAATTGACTCTAGTTTCTCTCCAAGGTTCAAATTCAAATTAAAGAAAGAAGGAAATCCTGAAACACAGTGTGTCTTACTTTTCTTTGCACCTTTCTTTTCTCCGCATTGATCTTCCAATGTGGACTAAGTCGTCCAAATCAAATTTGAAATTTCAAGATAGTCAATCACAAGAAAGGAAGGACTGGTGGAAAGATTGGCAGAGCCATCAGAGCCGGAGACTGAAAAGGGGGTTTGCATAAGTGCTAACTATGGAAACAGTATAGAAATAGTGTTTTCCTATGAGTTTGTTTGATCATGCACGGACTAGACAATGAAAAGTGACGTGACTAATAACAGTGACGCCAGACTGCAGCAACCACGCAACCCGTAAAAAGAAATAAATGATGCCACTTTACTCTCAGGTCTAAACACGATCCACCATCAGGTTTCTAAAATGTATAATCATGTAAATGAGTAGTTGGGAATGTAATGAAAGCATCATGAAACATTAGGAACATAATGATCTCCAAAAAGATGGAATGGTTCACTGAAAACAATGTGAATGTGAATGAGAGAGCACGATAGCTGCAGAGAAAAAGAACAATTTTTAGTTTTTAAATTTTTAAATAGACACAGGAAGAGGAGAAAACAAAATGTAGGTGATGGGAGGGGAACGTGGAGAAAGAGAGTACCAGAAAGGGGTGGGGTGAAAGAGAGAAAACCTAAAGTGGAGATGTCGCGATTGGAAGGCGGTTGGGAATAATTAAAAAAATGTTGAGAGAAAGTACCAGAGGCTGCGCTGCGAGGTTTAAAGCTAATGAGCTCAGTTTTTACAGTGTGTAGATTACACAATCACACCGGGAAGAATAGAAATTTTCATACCCATGAGCACACACACATACACACACACACTTACACTCACAGGAGGTGCCCATGCTTGAAACAAGACAGTAAGGTAAAACAACCTCAATACATCTCATTTCCTTTGTCTGCATGAACACAGTATGTCGCTAAGCGACAAATAAGCAAGTTAATTCAAGCTGCCTCTGCAAAAACGTGTCAGAGGAACATCAACACTTGAGTCGGAATGGATTTGACTTTTATAGCACCACCTGACTGTGTTATTACTGCACTTTACTCTGTATTGGCTCACTTTGCATGCGTCTCCTCCATTCCATAGTGTCCTGTGACCTTGCACAATCACACCTCAGCTGCAGTCACAGCATTGCAACCGTGTTGATCACATGCAACAAGGCAAGAGAAGGTGCCAGCAAGCCCCTGCCATGCCAAGTTTGCTGTGGTTCACTGCTCAGATGCAGGATGATGTAAGAGGCATTGTGTGTGTTTGACTGCTCACAACTCTCTCGTCACCCTGCCTCCCCCTCCACCCAGCACTTTCACTGAGATTGTTCTCATTAATGTCAGGACATGATGGAGGATAGCCCAATCAATCTCCCTTTAAGGCCACCGGAGTTGAAGGCTTGGTTGGAGGGGAAAGCCACCAGAGAGGAAAAACTGTTTCGGGTCGATATACATCTCCAGATAGTAGCAGCAAAAAGAGTTGATATTTGAACTCTCAGAGATCTGAGCCCACCGGAATGAACCCAGACACCAATTTGGTATGTCATTGTTTTAAAATTAACATGACTTTGAGCGCTGTTTTAATCCACAGCGTAAGATCCAACATACAAATAGTTTTCTTTCAGATCAAGGTGTTTGTTTCACGTTTAAATTCTCCAACGCTGAGCTAAAGAGTCAGGAATGCTGCAGCATTGCTAAACCTACTCCAAAGGGAATTGTATGCAAATCTCACTGCAATCGTGATCACTATTCATTGATTTGACAAACAGCAAGTGTCTCAGGATATGTTGAAATGTATCCCTGCATTAAAGAAGCACTGAAGGACCAGGCTGGTGTCTTTTTTCTTGGGAAACCCTCAAGGCGTTCTGTCACATGTAAGAAGATGTTGGTGGGAAAAGTTTTTGGTTGACAGTCAGGGGGTTGAAGTTGACAGGAAGAAACTGGTTCAACCTGATCATTTCAAGCTGACAGCATATACATGGAAATGCATGCACAAGCCCACACCGACTAACCCCCTCCCAAGTGTCTGATCCAATGATGGATGGAGGATGAAGGATGTTTATGTAGTTTTTTTTTCCTTGTAAAGGTATTCAAATACATTGACATATAAGTAAATGTTCACACAAATACCGCCGAGGTCTTGTTCTGCCAGCAGTGCACCAATCAGCAAGCTCTGTGGTGTAACGTGATCGGAGACACTTAACACCCCCTCAGTCTTCTGAAGACACCATTCACTTTCTACAGAAAACACAAAACCCAGCAAAGCTTCCAGTAAGACATAAACTATCATCACAGTTTCAACTCCATTCATTATTAGACTAGACTTTTCTTTACCATTTACATTTCAAATTCATCACCAACATTCAAAAAATAATAATTGTTTTGATGATCTCCATACATAACACCCACCTACCTACCAGCAACACCTTTCCTATGTTGTATCAGAAATTCAGATTAACGCAATATATTAGGGTTATTTTCATTAATTCACCCAGACAATAAAAAATCAGCATCTACCATTTCATGCCATCATCCTTTCCACTCATTTTGGAGATAAGAGTATATTTGTGGGAAGCAAATGATAAGTTCTGGCTTCCTGTTACCCCAGGCATTGCTGATTCTTAATCATGGGGTATGAGATGGCTAGCCTGTTCATCACAGCTCAGAAAACAAACAAGCACAAGCCCATCTACCAGCATTGTAATGTATCTCTTATACTGACAGCATCAAGAAAAATGTAATCCTTATTCCTCAGATCCTTCGAGACAGACTCTGACATGTCTAACAGACTGTCTTTCATCACAATTTAAATTGAAAGCTAAATAAAATCTGTAGTAAAATAGTAAATGTTTTAGAGTACTGAAATAACTACTTGAGAGTTCTCAGATTGTTGCATGTTATCAGGCGCAACTTTGTCCAAGGATTACAGACATGTGAACATATTTCGAATACAAGGTTAATGCCAAATTTACAAGGTAAGAATACACTACTGTATTCACATCCATCTCACAAATGTATCAACTGAGTGAAAGAAAATCTTCTTTCCTTTTAAAAAAGTTACCGTATTTTCCAGCTGCACATCTTTAGTCTGTACTTATTGACCTCATTTCATGGTTCAAGCAACAACTAATCATACAGCAACATGTTCCCTGACCAGAAAAATGTCTAGGCAGGAAATTACTCTGCAAAGATAAATCAGCAACTTTACATATTCATCAGTGAAATGTTGGCCACTGACAACAGATGAGCTAACTTTACTGCTCATTTGCAGAAGCACGGTTATTAAAAATTAAAATGCATGCAGTAATCCAGTGTAGCCACTAAGTCTCAGTTCGATCTTCACACAATTTCTTTTTTAAATGATGCACTACAGCAGGGGGATGGCACTCATTTATTGTACAATAAAAATTATTTTGAATATGAAAATGGAAAAAGAAGAAGACGTACTAGGTTTTCTGAGATATTTGTACTGTTGTTGTTTTTCTCCCATTAAACATAGGAAAGTGTTTAACAAGCCACAACTTCACCAATCAAACATCATGAACAAAAGCATTCATCATTCTGTCTCTTCTCTGATCACATGTCAGATCAAGTGTAAAAAGTATGTCAAACAACTTGACCAAAAAAAACAAAGTTATCTTTGATCCTTTTCTCATGAACACTGATAGCCTTGGGCTCTATTGCACAATTGCCCTTGTTGAGAATCTTAAAGAGCTGGTTCCCTTACTCAAAGGCTATGTGTAACAAGAATTAGACACACTAAAGATGGAACAAAAATGATAAACCTGCATCAGAAAACTAAGACAAGGAAGATTCATTTCGAAAATTTTCATCTCAAAAGAATCTCACAAGACTGAATTACTACCAAGGGAAGTCCAATCTTGGAACTTTTAAGGCTTTTAGCTACAAAACGTAGATCCAGCCAAAAGCTTTCCCTTGAGTTTATTAAATTCAAAAGAAAAGAATCCACTGGTAGCAAACTTTTCCATTCACCCTGTTCAGTCTGGGCCACTTGATTCAAAATAAGTCTGTCCAAATGACTGCAATATCCCACAGTCCCGCCAACGCCTAAGCTCTTCTAAAATCAAGGATTTATTTGTGTCCTCTAGTCCTGAGCGTGCCATTTCCATTTCACAGCTCTGTTGAGATGTTTGAGAGGAAATATGTGATGGTACATATTTGGGAAACAGACTCATAGGAATGCTAATCATGTCAAGGTATGGACAGAGACATCTGGGACATATTGTTAGGAATATTGCAGAGGTGAACGCATTTTCAATAATGCAATTATGGGTAAATAAGTGTGCTTATGCAATAATATTTCAGGCTGACCTGAGTTACATGTGTTTTTCAGAAAGACTGGTTTGTTAGCAGTTGTATAAGGTATGCACTGACAACAGAAGGAAACGGCAGATCTCTCTCTCATAGAGAGAGAGGAGAGATTATTCAGTGATTTGTTCAATAAAACAATAAGGATCTAAACTGACCACATAATAGATTCCAGACCAGAAGAACAATTATGGTTGGTGGAAAGACTTGGGTTTGAAATACACTACTCAGTTCTTTTTTAGTGGAAGACATTTTGAGGTGTTGTTAAGTTAATCAGTATAAATTAAATTCAGAGAACTGCTGCAACAACAGCATGAAAAATTAAGCTCCCTCTGATAATGAATACTGAATGAAGTCCTAAAGCTAGAGCCAGCTTCATGTTAAGGCAAACGTGGGGTTGAAAATCTTCTGGATATGAGGAATTTTACTTCCATTAATCAAATTTAAGATTTGATGGCTTCATCAAACTGTCATCAGAGCATGACGATCGTGTCACTGATAGATGGATGGATGGATGGATGGATGGATGGATGGATGGATGGATGGATGATGGATGGATGGATGGATGGATGGATGGATGGATGGATGGATAGATAGATAGATAGATAGATAGATAGATAGATAGACAGACAGACAGACAGACAGACAGACAGACAGACAGACAGACAGACAGACAGACAGACAGACAGATAGATAGATAGATAGATAGAGGAAATTGCATAGAACAAGCCATCCCTCCATCCATCCATCCATTTTCTGTTACCGCTTTGTCCGCAGTCACGGGTCCGGGGGAGCTGGAGCCTATCCCAGCTGGCTTAGGGCGTTGAGGAGGGGAAAACTCTGGGCGCGACGTCATGCAACGCGGAGCCACACAGAGACGCAGACAACCATGCATGCACACACTCACACCATTGGTCAATTTGAGACTGACCAATTAACCTGAAGCGCATGATTTTGGAGGTGGGAGAAACCCGGAGAACCTGGAGAGAACGCACGCAGACACGGGGAGAACATGCAAACTCCGCACAGAGCGGGACACGAATCCGGGACCACCTTGCTGTGTGGCGACAGCAGAATTAAAGTACTGTATTAACTCACTGCAAGCATTTATGTGACCAGAAATGACTAAATCGTCCCAGGTTACCTCGAAAACAAATGCAGGTAGAAATATGTCGATTAAAGGTGAATAAAGGTTACACAGGTTGTAATTACCCACAACCATGTTTATTTACTTTATCTTTGAATAAAAGACTTTGGGCATGTCTCTTACTCTAAGGTTCAAAGACCCGGAGTGCATTAGTAGGATCAAAAGCTAATGACAGAAAAACCCTGAGGACTAGTATATGAATGTTATTCCAAGTCTTATGCGAATCAATCCAAACCACAATTCTGTCAATACGTCTGCACAATACCTGTGTGAGAAGGTGTAGTTTGCTTTACACTAGTGCTGGGCTATGAAAACAGTGATAAGGGATCAGCAATCATTGAAGAAAAAACACGGGCAGCAAAATGGAATACTGAGTGCTCCCCAACTATTTTCTGGCAACTTGTGACAGAAGAAGAATGGCGCCTGATTGTCCCTCCACCAACAAGAGTGAACAAAGCGAGTTCTCCTGAGGATACAAAATTCTTGGATCTTTTGGAGACTGGAGAAGTGTTCTGGTTTCTTCGTCTGAGCAGGTCTGCAAGATTACTTTTTGGAGAGGAGGATGTTGCACTTGGTCCATCTAAAGCTGTCAATCTATGTACGTCTCCATTCCTATGATGGCGCCGCTCTTGGTACACTACAAACATCTCCTCTTGGATTCAGTTATCAAATTGTTGTGTGATAAAGTGTCAGTCAGAGAGTGCATGTCATCAAAGGCCTGTAGCAGGACGAATAATATGAAGATCTGAGCTCAGATGTTGGGCATTTGCTCATACTATGGACACTTTTTTGAACAAATCCAGCTTACTACCAAAAACGACTTCATAAGCTGCCTCCTGACAATGGACTCAAAGTTCAACTTGGCGACAAAAAGTATTGGCTGACTAACTTTGGTTAGCTGAACCTCGGCTGTATCAGAATTTATTCTGTCTGTTTGCTATAAACATCCAACTAACATCTAACACCAAGTGTAGGTAATGCTATCTTTTATGTCTTTGTGTTGTGTGTCAATCGAACATTATCCATTGCAAATACAAATGCACGCACGGGCAACCCCAACTTAGGCGTTGGCACGACTGTGATATTGCTGAAATACATTCACGGCTACAAATGTAACACCAAAAAGGATCAAAGCTACATCATAAAATGCAAAACGAATGAGAGAAATTCGATTAGTTAACCAGAGTATCTCTGAGAAGAATGTCTTAACAAAGTATTTACACTACACTAGCAAACACACTTGACCAGTCGAAGCTAACAGGAGACTACATGACAGATGTACACTTGGTAGGCAGCCAAAAACACAGCTCCATATGACAACAAAAATTCCCTCAACCAAAAACGATTTGTTGCTACGCATGCTTACCACAGCAATGTAATAAAGTAATACGACGGAACTATTTGTCACCTAATTGCGTTGTTCTGCATCTTTGTGGTCAAAAACAAAAAACAATCATGTAACTTTTGCGCAACAGATGTGACATGTCACAGCAGGGAACACAAACGTGTAAATAACAGATACTTTATTAAGGATGCATTCCATTTAGAGTGCTTACTTCATTGCCTAGGAATCACACATATTGGCTCACCATTGTGACCTTGGCTGTGTTCAGACTGGCAGACAAAAACAAATTTTTAGCCCATCCAGATTGAAAGCGAATGGCTCTTTTGTAGGATGAACACCGATCGGTTTTGACTGTCCATGATGTCGCTCTACACGACTCAAGAGCCAAAGTGCACTATGGAGCGTGGACGACGCCTCAGATCCAACGTTGTTGCTACAGCAACCCGTCAGATTGGCCAATAATGTGGCCCAGTGTGAACAGAGCAAGATCCTATCTGGACACCTGCCATAAACAGTGTGGACAGCCCTAAAAATCGGATACGAAAGGGAATCTAATTGAATCCGATTTGCCTGCTGTCTGAATGCAGCCTCAGTGATGCGCACTTATAATACCACATGTGCTTCAAAAGTCCAGATACAGTTAAATTCTTCAGCAGAACAAAAACTAAATGAAATGGATTTTCTATCTTTATAAATTTTCCTCCATCTTTTTTAGAGATGTCACAATTATTTGAACAGACAAACCCACTCCATTACCCCCTAGTCGAGTAACAGGAAAAGGTCTTAGCAGAACATTTGTAATCTCATCCATACATCACAAGAAATGCATCAGGTGTTCCTCCTGGAAAGGAATCTTTCAGAGGTCTTGTTCCTAATTCTTTGACAAACACCCAATCCCTTTGCTTCAATAGCTGAGTGCTCTGTAAGTACATTCATGGTCACAGAAATAATGTGTTGACAAAACAGAGGATCACACCCAAGAGTGCCTGGCGTGGCAGGCGTGTTGAAACACTGCGAACGACATAGTTGGACTTTGCTTCGACTTGCTCTCGTATGGATCCAGCTGGAGGCAAAAAAATTGCATCTCACTAAGATGGGTGGAAAGAAAAAACAGTAACAGTTCAAACTGCAGAGGGCTACGGGTATCAACAAAAATTAACCAATTCACCACAGTTATCAAACAGTAGAACAAAAGCTAAGAATAATTTCATGAATTCATAATACATCCCTCCACAATGTTATTGTTAATGGAAACCGCTTGACTGTGGTCAGCGTTAACCTCGGCCCATTACATCCGTCTGTAACAGAGAAGGAGCAGAGCAGTCAAAATGATAATCAGGGTCCATATCTGCATCGAAATATTTACATTGCAAAAGTAAAGTGAGCTCAAATACTCCTTTGTCATTTGAAGTCTTTTCACAACGAAAAGTTACTTTAAATGACCTTCCACGTTCAGTTATATTCATAATTGCTGGTCTGCAAATCTAGGCTGTTCTCAACAAATGTTGAATGAACATGCAGTATTTCATTGTTTCCTCCCACAGAGCAGCTCTGCCTCAGAGAAGTGATTGTACCACAATAACTGGACTCAGCCCCAGGATGACACTGTGGATGAAGCTGTTGCCTCACAGTAACTTGGTCCTGAGACACGTAGGGCTTTTCTGTGTGGAGTTTGCATGTTCTCCCTGTGTTTGCATGGGTTCTTTGCAGAACCCATGCAAACAGGCTTCCTCCCAGCACCAAAAACAAGAAATTAATTACTGTTTGTCATTTTATGTGCCTTGTGATGTGTGTACCCCACCTCCCACCCACAATCACCCACACCCATCCTCCAAAAACAACTCTATGCATAACTGCGGATAAGTGGTTACTGTACATAAAACCTTCTCCTCTATCAGGGAGATTTGCCAAAGTAAAAGGTAGATGTATAGAATTCTATACTATTGCTGCATAGAAAAAGTCAAGCATGTGAGTTTTTCAAAGAAAAATGGGGCCTCACTTTAAAGACGTGCAAATTACAGACAGTGGGAACTGTCGAAGAATTTTTAAGAATGTCAAAGATGTAGGCAGTGCATTTCCATCTCAGCAGGATTAACAAGCATGACAGTCCCTTTGGCCTACTATAAATTGACAACTTGTCACCATTCTCACAGTTTATTTTTTGAAAAATGTTTGAATTTCTGTCGTCACCCAACCTATCTAAAGCAAGCAGCACCTGAACGATGTCTCAATCAGTTCTTTCAGGTCCTGTATGGACACTGCACACATGTCAGAATGGAGACTGTGTGTTTTGACAGAACTGTGACAAGATTTGAATTAACTCAACACCAGTGGGTAACAGACCTGCAGAAACATGAAGGGAAGAAGATAGAAAGAAGGAGACAAAATACAAATAGAGGCTTCAGAATAGAAACAAGGTGGGTAATTTTTTTTTTAGTCATTTTTATCAAAAATCAGACATATATTGATTCCATCCATCCATCCTTTTTCTTGAAGACAATGTTATTTGTGTCTCATCCACAGCCACTTTTCTGCCTTGCGGGCTGGAGCCTATGCCAGCTGGCGACAGGCAAGAGGCGGAGTACACCCAAGACAAAAAGTTGATTTCTGAATTTATT
The DNA here is from genome assembly GCF_040054535.1 of Antennarius striatus. Taxonomy (NCBI): domain Eukaryota; kingdom Metazoa; phylum Chordata; class Actinopteri; order Lophiiformes; family Antennariidae; genus Antennarius; species Antennarius striatus. The sequence goes on from NC_090795.1 coordinate 13,613,646, forward strand.
CTAACACATTTTACTGTGATGCATATGGCTGAAACTAATAGCCGTCTAAATCACAGACATGGGCTAAAAACATGGGTTACCGGACAGGTCTGAACAATCATATGACAAGACTTAAATGATAACTGTTTCATTCATTCATTCATTCATTTTCCAACCCGCTTAATCCGCCAACGCAGGTCGCGGGGTAGCCAGTGCCTATCCTGGCAGTCACAGGGCGTGAGGCGGGGGACACTCCGGGCACGACGCCAGTGTACCACGGAGCCACACAGAAACAAACAATCATTCACACACACACTCACTCCTATGGTCAATTTGGGACCGGCCAATCAACCTGAAGCGCATGCTTTTGGAGGTGGGAGGAAGCCGGAGAACCCAGAGAGAACCCACGCAGACACGGGGAGAGCATGCGAACTCCGCACAGAGCGGGACTCGAACCCGGGTCCGCCGTGTTGTGAGGCGGCAGCGCTAACCACTGCGCCACCGTGCCGCCCGATAACTGTTTCAATGCAAATTAATTTTCCTCTGGTGGTTAACTGGTGAAAACAGAGATGGAAGTAAAGTGATAAGTGAAATAAAGAGAAAGCTCTAACTCGAGCTTTCGGTGAAGGGTTGAAGGTTGGGTATTTATACCCTCCAGTGTCTAGTGTCTTAACAGCTCCAACCCAAACCTATCTTGGTCACAGTATCATTAAAGTTTGCCGATTTTATCACAGCTTATCTCTCATCATATGCACATAATGAACCTGCTGAAAGAAAAACAAAGTTTCATTTTCCAGGACATAACTGGTGAATGGGGTAATTTGACAGTATGACTAACAAATGGCCTAAATTTGCAGCAATTGACTTCAATCGTAGCTTTGTCTGCATTCTGATTGCAGTATTTCCACTAACAAAACTCTTTTGAATTATAATGGCTCTCAAAAAGAATTACTCCTACTGTGAATTTGGTTTATGCCTTTGAATTTACTGCACTTTAAATTCATCATGTCTGGACAAGAAAGCATTATTGTTTTCCTCTTTGATAGTTTAATTTTGACAGCAGCAGGTTTTCTGGGGAGAACAATGCATCACAACCCCACTGAGGCTCTCTTTGCAGTCTGACATTCCTGGAGATAAAAGAGATAAGCCTTGCCACATAAACACACATCTTAATTACGCAAGATCAAGGGCACGTCACTGCCCTTTGTGTTGTTTTTAACAAGTTCAAGGCTACTGATTATTTGGACGATTCAAACCAACAGGAGAGCTAAGATTATCCAGAGTTCAAGTGTGTGTGTGTGTGTGTATATATATGTGTGTGTGTGTGTGTGTGTGTGTGTGTGTGTGTGTGTGTGTGTGTGTGTGTGTGTGTGTGTGTGTGTGTGTGTGTGTGTGTGTGTGTGTGTGTGTGTGTGTGTGTGTGTGTGTGTGTGTGTGTGTGTGTGTGTGTGTGTGTGTGTGTGTGTGTGTGTGTCTGAATGATTCACCCCTATGTATGCCTACTTAACACATGCATGCAAACATACCAACAGCTTTGCACGTTTAAATCATCACCTCCTGATAATTCTGTAACTGATCCAACAACAAAAATTTCTGCAGTGGACTGCAAACCAGAGGAAAATGTAACTGCTCAAAGATTGCTCTTCTATAGCTCAGGAGACCAATTTGAGATTCTCACCTCATTCTAGTTTTAGTTTCCATTGTCTTAAATGTTTCTCATATGTCTTTAATAGAATTCAGTAGGAGAAACAGGTGAGACAGACTAAACGCTGAGAATTAAATTAGACCTTGTTGAGATCTCTTCTGAGACTTAAAAGGAGACTAAATTGAGATTTACTGCATCTTTTTGCTCCTGAGAAACGACTGAGACACAGGAGAAATAAGCCTTAGTCTCAGCTTGGCATCCTACAGATCTTAGTTGTCTAGGAGAAGTAAATGAAACATTTTTGACATCTCTTTTCAAATTAACACATCAGCAGGGATAACACAAACTGACCATGAACACCCCAAAAACACAACATACGGTATGTAGCTGAAAAACCACTCACGCAATGGATTGGCATAGCTGCCAAATATTACGGCTTTGGCAGATATTATTATGGCATGTAGTCAGTTTGCTGTGTTTAGGAACTACTGCCAGAAAATCAGTTTCAATTGACAATGTAATGCAGTTACTCTCGTCTCTGTGCATGCATGGTCCTACCCACATGGACATGAGATATATCATCACCTGAAGGCCTATCTCAGACGTTCAGTATACCGGTGGGACAGTCCTAAAATCCACTTGGACTAACCCTAAAAAAAGAGACTCTGTTTGGACAGATAAGGCTCCCGACGTGGTGTCATTGTCCTCGGTGGCATTCACTGAAATAGAAACGCTGGTCAGAGAGTTGTTTAATCCATCAGACAGGTTGTGTCTAAATTCCCCTCATCATTGGCTCACATTCAAAACTTCATAGACCTGTGGTATGTCCAGTGTGGTTTGGATATTTTTTTATTACTTGGTCTCTGATTGCACTGAATCCCAACAGAAGAGCAGTCAATCTAGCTGCTAAGATTCATCTTTAAATTGAGGGCATTCCTAATTACCTTTCTGCCGTAGTACCCCAAATGTGAACGGGATCTAGACTTTTAATTAAATTCATATATTTTACATTTAGCTACAAAATTGACATACAAGACCCAAGTGTTCAAATGACAAAATATCAAACACAGAACAACAAACCGCTTGTTGTCCCCCGACCATGAAATGATGGGTGGACATAATCACTGCTGTATTTTGGGGTACCGTCCATGAACTTGTGGCTGACTTTGACTGTCAAAACTCATTCCTACTGTTGGCCACACCAGTTGTCTTCACTGAATGTTTAGGATCGTGGGGCTTCACCGCCCATCAGATCTGCATTGTTTCAGCATAAATGAAAAAAAAACGATACTCCTAAAACTGAAAGTCACTACATTAACCTCATTGCCAATGTCGACTCTATATGGATATGACTAAAGTACCAAAATAATAACAGATACTTCACTGTAGCTGCTTATATTGTATACTGTTTATGTATTTACAGTGGTAGAAACTACTTTATTCCTAAAGGCTATACTTAACTAGTCTGCTTCCATTTACTGTCATGATCAGCCTCCATGTAAAATTACAGCCGTTTTTGCACCGTGCAATCTGTTTTCAGTAAACACAACTTCATGTTCTGTTATAGCATAGTAATATTGTATATTGCTTTCAGCACATGGAGAGCTTAAACAATTAAAAATGTTCAGAAAAATCTGAGTAAATCACTGTCTTAGATCTCAACGTGGTAAAGTAGTGCATTGTAGGTCAAGGGGTAGTGATCGTCTTTTGCTTTGGAAAACTCATGACTTTTGGGGTGACGGTTCAGTGAAGTTTTACTGGAAGATGGGCTGGCAACGATTTGCCTGGAAGCATGATATTGCTTACGCTGCCCATTCGGCTGGAAGAAAACTGTACAGAGCAGCTTGGAAGAACAGTAGAAAGGAAAATGATGATGTTACATGGACGATGGAAAAAGATATGGAAATGTGGAAAAGCAAGACAAGAACGCATCAAGAGGTGAAGAGGTTTCTGTCTGCTCTTTGTTCTCTGCTTCGTGCTGTTTTGCGGTTCAAATGAACAAAAACGCCACTGCTTGACCACAGCTGAACCGTAGCTCTTCTCTCACTCAGTTACTATCAATCACATCGGGTTCCATCATCCCACAGGGCCTACATAACTTAGCTAGTACAGTCCACTCATTTCATAATCCTCCTCTCTGTTACATAAGATGGCCGTCGCTGAGCGTGGTGAACTAACGAACACTGACAAAGCTTCCAGTGCCAATTCCCACTTTCTTTCTTTCCCACGTTGACTGCTAGCCGTCAAAAAAGATTTTTAAAGAGTTTTAATCTTACTGAATTACTTTATTTATAATTCATTCATTTCTTTTATGATTTCAGAAATGGAAAAACAGAATTTCAGAAACAAAATTTCAGAAACAAAAACTAACAAATTAGTTTTTGAGTGTCTCGATTTAGAACATTAATTTGGTTCTTCAAACCCATTGCAAAGAGATGCCATCCATCATCCATCCATCTTCTAATCATCACTTCATCCGCTGTAGTGGGTCACAGGAAGCTGGAGCCTATCCCAGCTGAGTGAGGACGTGAGGCAGGGCAAATTCCGACGCCAGTGCACCGCGGAGCTACACAGAGACACCCTTGCAAAGAGATGCAACCTTCTGTAATTTGTGTTCTATAACTGGCTTCACCCCAATGCATTTCTTCCTCATCTGGTTGAACTAGAATTTACACTTTATGCTTTGAACTGTTGAGGTAACACATATACTGAAGCCTCAGAACAGAGGTCAGCCATAAGCAGCCTGTATGAAGCTGGGCTCTTGGTCCAAAAAGCTGTACAGTGGATTTACTGCAAACATATTAGAGTCCAAAGCCTTCAGGCAGTAAATCTATTCCATTCCATCTCTACAGAAGATGCTGCCATGTGGTTCTATTAAGTGTGGCAAACCTGGTAGTGTATGCAAACTTCCATGTTTTATTGTTCCACAACAGTGGATGTAATTACACTTCTGGACACAAATGGGCAAAAGGAAGTTCAAATGAGATCAGAAATAAAGTGGTTAGCATAGCATTAGATGTAGCATAAAAAATTGGGCCTTGTTCAGACTGGTCACCTACAGTATATCGGATTTTTAGCCCATCCAGATTGATACTGGATATCTTGTTTGCAGTCTGAGGAGTCCCATACCACATGATATCCAATTTTTGCAGGACAGATTGAAACCACATTCTGGAGGCTGTTTCATATCGGATATGGAGAGATGTGTCTCAGTCTGAACAGCTCCAAACACTCCAATTGGATATGGCGGACCGTGAAGTCATATCCGCAATGCGAGAGGTAAAAAGTGGAAGAAGAAGTTGACAATGTCTGGTGTGTCTGAGATTTTCTCCACTCCAACCAGACAGTGATATCGCCAATACGCTAAGGTAACAAAACTTCATGTTCTTCATCTTTATTGTTGTTGCCGCCATCGCAATTATTTGACCTCACACATTACGCGCACTGAACGACGCCTCTCCCCGATGTCGTTGTTATGGCAACCTGTCAGATTAGCCGATAATGTGGCCCAGTCTGAACAGAGCCTTGGATCGCATTTGGACACTTGCTAAAAACAGTGTGAACAGTCATCTCTAAAAATTGGATATGGAAGGAAATCCGGTATGCCTGCAGTCTGAACACAGCCTTGGACACATCTTTAAGGCTTATTAAAGTGACCATTTACTTATGCAGATTCCTGTCTTCATGCAAAAGCAATCTAATGGTGGTTTGTATCACTTTCGAATAAACAGATACGACGAGATGTTGGATAAAAGTCATCAAGGCCTTGGTGGTATAGTTGTTAGCATAGCTTCCTTCCAAGCAGTTGACCCGGCTTAGATTCCCAGCCAACGCATAAATGTTTTTTTGGGGGGGCAGCAGTAGCTAGGTCTTGGGCTGGGGACCAGAGGGTGGTAGGTTCAAGGCCCATGTGGTTCAACCTCCCACTGCCAGTTCAATTAAAGTGTGAATGGCAGTGAGAGGTGCCAGCTCACCTTCTGAGAACTGCCAAAGTGCCCTTGAGCAAGACACCAAGGGCACCACAAGAGTGAGTGAGTGTGTGTGTGTGTGTGTGTGTGTGTGTGTGTGTGTGTGTGTGTGTGTGTGTGTGTGTGTGTGTGTGTGTGTGTGTGTGTGTGTGTGTGTGTGTGTGTGTGTGTGTGTGTGTGTGTGTGTGTGTGTGTGTGTGTGTGTGTGTGTGTGCAGACATACGTGTGACAAATAATAATAATGGGGGATCCATAAAGTTTGATTCTTCTTCTTCTTCTAATCAGGGCAGATGCTATTGCGCAGATCATCCATTAACTCACCAAGTCAAATGATCCTGAACACTACCTGATCTGAGTTTAACAGTTATTTACCATTTACTGAAAAATCCCGGACACATCCACATGGGCTTACCAGATACGTATCTGACTCAAAGTGTCACTGACTTGTGAGACATCCCAACACAGCAGAACACATGGTCATCACATGCTGTGGAAACATGGGACTTTGTTCTGTTTAACAGTGGTGTCGCCTGCACTATGCATCAGTGTGTTTAACTGTTCGACAATGTCAGGACATGTGTACGAGGCTGAATTTGGGGAATTTGGGGAGGAGATGGGGCAATTATGTGCTTTGGGCTTAAGCCTACATTTAGCTTTTGAGTAGCTGTGGGAAAGCAGAAGACAAATGAGATGGAGACGTGCAGCTCTTCAAAGAGTCAAGCCACAAATTATGACTAAAGTCAGAGTATTCTTCAGTTGTATGTCTCTGACAGTGAACCAGATGTGAGTGAAACCAGAAAATAAAAGAATGAGTAAACATGTGAACCTCTCTGTAATGTCATTGTGGTGTTTTTGTTTTGTTTTTTGCCAAAAGGAAAGGGAACAAAACAACATTTTTATGTTGATCTTTGCTTAAATGACTAACAATCTACTCAGTTATTTCTTTACTGGCTCGTGAACACAAAGTCAGGATGAGGCGGACCCCTTCATGGCTGTGAATATCATGGACCAGATTGACTGTGAAGATAATGGTGCTTGACTGGGTGATTGATGCTCATTTGTGAGCTGATGTTGAATTCTGGTCCCTGTGAGACGGTGACAAATGCTTCAAGAGTCCCTGGAGATGATCAGGTACGCTGCTAAAGCTTGTGTCACCGTCTGACGGGGGCATGCTTATTCAGTGCAGCTTATACAGACAGAAATAAATTAAGTTCACCGATGCTACAGGCAACACAGAGCAGAGGCTGGAAGAGCACAAAACAATTGAGAATTTTAATGACAATATCTAAACAACTGCAAATGGTTCATGCATATTAAATATGCAGAATGCATTCTCAAAGTCTTACTTACTCAATCTCTTTGCTCTGAACTCCAATGCATTCACCTGTGTGGTTGGCTTGTCTTGGACTGAAAGCCATCAATCAAACTGAAGGAAGAAAAGAAAAACTAACGGAAAAAAGTGCAAACAAGGGATTGTAGAATCCCTTTCCCCTTGAACCTGCTTATGTGAGAGGCGTACTGAGTGTCTGCCTGACTCCTTGTATGGTTGCTGTTTCAACATAAGTAGCTGTACTTCAGTTTTAAAAGATGTCTGTTTTTCTGTTAGTGTACCTGTTTGATATGCATCATAAACTAAAATGAAGCTGCAGCAGCGACTGATGATACTCAAATCATTTAGACAACATAAATATGGAGTTCAGTAGAGTGTTGCATGACCTACCCTCAGGTTTTACAATCTGATATCCGCACAAGTGTCCAAGTTGTACAAATGATGCAGATTAGCAACTACAAAAAGTACCAATGAGCTGTCAGCCGGTATGACAACGTAACTAGAGTTCCAGATACAGATATAAAACAACTTAATAAATTTAACAAGGTTACATGAATCTTTGTTGCATTTTATTTTACAATGTAAACAGTATTCGAGCCCCGCACCCCACACAAATATGAAACGGCAGTCCCTACACTCCTGTGTGCAACACTCACATGCTGTTGAACATGACACTATTTAACTTTACTTAGCTTCTCTGTTCTTTATCCATAAGTTGACAGTTATGAGTCTTTCTGAAGTCCTTATGCAAACATGAAACATCATCTGAATGCATTGAGATGTACGTCTAACATGCGTTGCATTTCTTTTATTATAAATACAACCACTAAAAACAACAAAATCAATACAGTATTACTGTCAGATGCAAGAACATTTTAAAAGTCACAGAAATATACAGTATGTGTCTTGCTAGGTCAGTTATATACAGTATTGATCCACAGTCTACAGTGCTACATTTACAGTATCGCTGAATGGATCAATGGCACAGTCGCCTCCAATCTGCTGAACCATGGGAAACCATCCGGTGCTGGTAAACGATAGAATGCGGTATGGGATTGCCAGTGTGTATCCAAAGGGGAAGTGTACTTCAGGAATGAGTGTGAATGTTGACCTACTTCCTATCTGTTTACCTTCAGTGGTGAAGTCCACACTGCACCAGTGGCAGCAGTGAGTGTTCATCTTTTCCAGCGACGTTTTAAGGAGTACAGGTGTGAAGTGCTTTATGTTTGAGTGTGTAGCGAAGGAAACATTCAAAACATAATCCAATCCATCGTTTTGTAATAACTTTGCCTCTCTTTCTGGATCTTTCTGAGAGCTGGTTAAAGTTTCTTTTCCACAGCTGCTTACAGAAACTAAATGACCAAACTATTGTGGCCTCACCGAGACCCTTGAAGAGAAGTAGTGCCGTACTGTGACGCCAAATACCTTTGGGCAAATAGGAGAAAGTGCCACCACTAACCATGGTAACAGCACCAAAATCCAAACCATTCCTCAGTCATTTATTGGGCTCTGCTAGAACCCCACAAAAGGAAAAGCAATCAGTGACCTAATGATCGGCCCTCTCTTTTATTTGGCAGTGGCATTTCACACAGTTCTGCAATTTGTCATTAAAGAGACAAACTCTGGCTGAACTTGGAACTTTCTACTTAGCGTGCAGTCGCAAGGCTATGGAGTGCAAAGAAGGGTTCATGAACCACTAAACTGGAGAGTCATTCAACTGTCTTGTGTTTCCAAAAAACTGACAAATAGTGCTGGGATGCAGAGATGTGTGTCTGTAGAGAATTTACACTAGAGTCATCTCTAAGGAATGAATAGAGTCCTATTGGGAAGTATAATAACTATGTAACAATGACTTTACAGTATTGACTTGGACAGGCTGCGCGGGCTTAGTAGTTTCTTAGTAGTTGCATACACACACACACACACACACACACACACACACACACACACACACACACACACGTTCATTCGCATATTTGTACCAGCCTAACCAACCAAACCATTTAGTGCTTCCTGATATTTTCACTGACAACTTAACTGATACACAGGAATAGAAGTAGAGCCCACTTGATCCACTCCGTCTGTAACAGCTGTGGGGATGTCAGTGAAGACACATCCACGTGCATTCCCTTTGCAATACAAAGTTTATCCCACTCTCCTTCCACCAGGGGCCCTTGGGGGGGTCCCCACCAGCTCTGATCCCGAGGACACCCACCGGCTCTCCTCTGCCCACTCTCTCTCTCTCTGTCTTCGCCCGTGAGAAGCGCCATGTTGAGGCTCCGCCGTGGATGAAGCGCGCCGCGCCGCGCCGCGCGTAGCGCCAAGTGGAACCGAAGCACACCGGCGTGGACGGGGGCTTACCTTCGCGATCGCTTTCTTATACCTCATGGCTGCTTTCTCGATGAGGTTGTAGACTTTTATATTCCCATCTCCGCACGGAACGACCACCCGGGTCCTCCCGAAACACACCGTCACTTTCATTTCTCCTCCGCTGCGTTAATTCCAAAAAGGAAAAAGCCGCGTAAAAATGACAAAAACCATCCCAGCTGTTCGAAGGCTACGAACTCACTACCCAGTTGTTATGGAGTTTGGAAGCGGACTCGTTTCGGAAAACGTTGTTGAAGGACAAGCATTAGATCCAACAGGCAGGGCTGGGAGGCGTCCTCCTTTGCCGTGTTGACTCACTTACAGAAACTTCCCAACAAAAAGCCTCTCCGGCGAGAGCGCACAGGAGGAGCGACACTCCGAGGGAGCCCACATGTTTGAGCAAGCATGGAGAATGTTTCCAGCTCTAACCAACACAATGCAGCCTGTGGCTGAGCCGTGGAATTCACTTTCTCGTCAAAGAAAGTTGCTTAATGCTTGGTTTATTTTTATTTATTTTATTTTTTTTATGTAGAGTCTTGGTTTAAACTTCAATTAAATCCGTATGAGACGAAGTGCGTCCGATTTGTGTTGCGCTCATCTCATGTTGTCATGGTGATAAATAGACCACATTACCAAAGGAACGTTAAACAACATTTATATTATACTAGAGGCTCTAATTGTAATTCTGATTTAGACTGTGGGATACACCCTTCATGTGGTCAAGTGAATTTCACTCCATACATGGTCGTTTTTAAGTGATTGCAGTGCAACCTGGGAGGTTTTTAGGTCCGGGGGCCAATTTTGCACCAGTCATCAATCAAATACTGTATTACCCAGGTTAGATCTCGTGGATTGAGGGGATGGACATCTGTTCCTTCTGGAATCAGTGTCCTATCTAAAGGAGATCTGTCCGTACTAGTCACACAAACACACCAGGTACATGAGGTCGCTGTTGGTGTGTTTTGTTTGAGCTACCTCAGATACTCAAGAATATGTTAATATTAGATTATTATACAGAAGTAGAAACTAGATTTAAAGCCTTGACTCCACTTAAAGCCTTGGTCAGATCTTTTCTGTTGCTAAGCCATGCTATCTCATTGCCTCAGATTATACAGAGTAGGATAATTATATAAAGAATACTGTAAAACAGATCTGATTAATGTATAAATACTGTGACCCTGAGGTGTGATGGCAGGGCCTTGAATTCCAGATCAGTATGGTGTGTGTTTGAATCATACAAGAGAAATACAAAGTAATTCATAATGCAATAGCAAGTTTTAAATTGATATCTTTAAAAAGTCCATATTTTTCTTTAGACATTCAGATTTGCACAGAAATATTTTTAGGATGTGTCCCTTTCTTTCCCAGGAGTTAATTTGCATATCTGTCATTGCCATACAACATGTGAATTAAATACCTGTATTACTGCAATGTCCAACATTGTAAACATCACTTGAACTCAAATTAAATGTCTTCTGAAGTCCTTCTGAATGCCTCTACACAGACCTGCATCAGTCTTACAAATGGATCGACATGCTGAAAGTCATGAATTATTGATGGAGATGTTGGACTGTATCCAACCTGGTACAATCTATAGTACCAACAATTACCACGTCAGGCCGAGGTTGAACTGAAGTGTTTCAGATACACTTTCTGAAGAGAGAAAATGTTTCTTTATTGAAGATGTAAACTGGACCTTTCTGATTACTCTGGATTATAAAAATAACACATTGACCACTCCAGGTCAAAGTGTTCATCCGATGACCAGTGGACAATCCATGAAAGTAAACTGAGGACAATTTGAAGGCTTCATATAATATGCAATTGCTTCCCCATGGAGACATTCATTCATCCCCACAGGAGCGGTCTGGAGCCTGGATGGTAGCATGTCTGCCTCAGTAGACATGCGATGATACACTATGTGGTACACTAATGTTTTAGAGAAATTTCATTACAGTAAAAGTTAAGAGTGAAATCCAGGCCAGTGTTTCTTCCCTTCTGCTTTGGTAACATGTAAGAAAATTTACAGCTAGTTTTAAAAATAAATGATTCATTCTATCCAGGCAAATTTGTTACATCTGTGTGTGAAGTTCATCAAAAAAAGAAGGCAGCAATATGACACAATAGTGGTGGGAGCAGTGGTTTACGAAATGAATAGCTGATCCCAGAGCAGTTCTTCCAGAGGTGATAAAACAGTGATGTTCATCTTGTTGTGATGCAGTTGGATGTCGCCCATCTAAACACTCACAATCCAGAGTCTTCATTCATCAACACAATTAGAAACTTGTCCGATGCAGGAAGAATCATCTGCGTGCGTGTGTGTTTGTGTGTGTGTTTGTGCGTGTGTTACAGCCATGCTCCAACATGTGTCATTCCTGACACATCCAGCTGTCATCACAGACTTACCTCACCACTGTAGAACTCAGCGCTCACCTTCACGACGCCTCTCCACACAGATGTTACATCCTCTATACAACCTTTCATACCGCCCATCTACGGCTGTCTATCACAGGTATATCAACACTTATTCAGTGAACATGTTAGCCAAGGGGCAATGCTCTGGAAGTTAAACAGACAGAATGCCTGGTGCTGAAAATAAGTACAGACAGGAACAAAAGCCATTTCAAGTCGACTTTATAGCAAGGAAATACAGTAATTCTTACTGTTTTTTTCTGACCACCTGTGGAAGGATTGCTCGTCTCATATTTTCCCCAAAAAAATATCTCATGTGGATGTGGTTCAACCATAGTACAGCTGACTCCAGATCAGATGTACTATGGTTGAGTCAAGTCAGAGTGAAGGAGTAATTATCAAAGATGTACAAAATATGTACAAAATATGTTTTGATACTTCAGTATTTTTGGTATCATTTTAAACTTAAAGTACATAATTTATCAAAAATGAATTGATGTCATCATCATCATATATGACCCCCTACAAACACACACACACACACACACACACACCAAGTTTGAGTCAAGAGCCATCAGCAGAGTTAATAAGAGTTAATGAATAAGTACAATATAAATCACAGATAGATAAAATAACAAAATAATGGATATAGATAAATTTAAATTAATAAATTACACAGAATAAATTTAGTTAAACACATTTAAATAATCAGATCTTTATATAAAAAATGTGACATCAGTATTATTTAGTTATTTATATAACACTTCTATCCTTTGTGTTATTGTCACTCCAGTCTATTCTACTCTCAAACATCAACCATCTCTATGAGGTAAAAAAATACTGCAGTGTAGATTCCACTAGACAATGTCTCCCGTTATGTTAATCATATTTTTGCTGATCATCACAGTCTAATGCAAGCCAGGACTTATGCATGTCTCCAAATTCCAATGTCACTTATCAGGTTCTTATAATCGCACCCGGTTGCAACTGAAAGTACAACTTGATTTTATAATAATGCATTGATGTCTAAAGACAATGTAACCCGACAGACTAGGCCTGACTCTGAGTAACACACCACAACATTAAAAAACGTGTGTAAGACTTTAAGCTGCAAAGCCCATAAACACACACCAGGATCTGGTCATGTCTTCATTGTTATAATGCTCTAACCACACGATCTATGAAAATATTAATGTTTATTTTTAATATTTATATATGTATATTTCTTATTCTCAAAATGCCAGTGTTTTCCACCAACTGTTGGTTACATCCTTCAACCTGTAGCGATGAAATGAGTTCTGCTGCTGCACTTGAAAGCTGACAGGCGCCATCTGCAGGTGTAGGACAGTATTACACATTGACTTCTCGATGAATCTTCGTTAGGATTAAACCCAGAGCCTTTAATTGCTCTGTATGAGGGGATTGGGTCCAGTGTAAGCCGAGAACAGTGAGAATGGTGTTAGTACAGCTTTAGCACTCTGATTTCATGGATTTACAGATGATGGTGGTTGCTGTTTTACATTCACTCTGTCCAGTGGTGTTCTATGAACACATCCCATGGATAGCTACACATTCACACAAAACTCTTGATTAAAATTAAAAAAATATTTTGATTAACTTTTTCCTTCCTTCCACAAATGGATTAAATTGAAAGTTTATTTTTTAGAAGTGAATATTATGGGATGATGCTATACCTGAGGATTAATTCAGATTTTCACAAACGTTCACCAGGATTCAGCTGAACGAATGGATGGAGGGGCTGGTGTGAGTTCCAATGATGTGTCTGATGGCACCAAATGCTTGGATCCTGTAAACAGACTAAAAATAAAACAGAAAGGAGAAAGAGGAACTGATTCCATTCAGGTTAAACCTCTTCTTTCACTACTGCAGTAAGATCACAGCAGAGACAATCCGCCATTCCATCAATAAGACATCCCAAAAGTTGGACACCTGATTCAACCAAAACCTACAGTATACAAACTCCTTGATATGTTTGGAGTCTGGAGTCTGGATGGACAGCTGTTTGTGAACTTCAGAACTTTCATTTCAGCTTTGCTGATACTGCAGTGCTGAGCCAAATATAAGGTGTCATTCACACAACATCCAAGAGTGATCAGAAGAGTTTAGATGGACACCATGTTCCCATCACATGCTCATCAGCTCCTGTTACTGAGGACCATAAGAACACTCAGAACTGGTCACCCTTCAATGTTCAGGATGTACACTATATTCTTGTATTTTAGACTTTTCAAACATTGTAACAACACACAATTCAAGGAGTTTCTCAACTGAAATCAACCCATACTAATGTCATTTCATGTTCTTTCTCAGATATCTCATTTAATTCTCATGAAATTCTTTGGCTGTTAGATGTCGGTTTTTGTCATAACCATTTTTAAAATAATGCGACTTAATTCAACCACGCCTAAGAAAACCACTTCAACATTCTGGTTTACCTAGTTCCATTAACGACCCGCTCCTGGCTCAGTCCGGACCGCAGCAGTGAGACTGACCCTCTACTGTTCTAAACCAGTGGTTCTTAACCTTGTTGGAGGTACCGAACCCTGCTGGTTTCATATGCTCACTCACCTAACCCTTCTTTAGTAAAAAAAAGATTTTTTTTTCTCCAAATTTAAGACATAAGTATATGTTTTACTGGTGTATTAAATTAATAGTGCATTAATGTCAACTTTTTCAAAGAAAAAAACCAAGACAGTGCATGAACTCACATTAAATGACTTTCCTGTAAACCAGTGTGACTTCTGCTGTTGTTGTTGAGAGACCAGCTCAGATGAGTGGCTTCACCTTGGCAAATGGGCTACTCTGATGTCATTTTCACAGCAAAGTCTGTTTTTGTCGTTTTCCACGCAGCTTAAGGAAGCGTTCCTTTATGTTTGCCAGTGACTCAGTATTACACGAGACTAGAGTTGCTCAACATGACTTTGCAAATCCTGCAGAACGCTGACTCCTACCACGTGACGTTATACAGTACATGTAAATTCACGTTGCACATGTTCGTCCGACCACTTTCTGTTTTTGCTCAACATAGTTACTATAAATTAAAATATTAAGAAAGCAAAATCCCCTGTAGCACAGGTAGGCTAAGCGATGTAGCGTCACGTGATCACCTGCAGCCAGTGATGGCTAAGGGGGGCGTGTCATCACCGATTGACGTGAAACGTGTACAGTGATTCATGTATGTTCGGCAGAAACACCCAACATGTTCTTCTTGACATCCGTCTCCGCCGAACCCCTGAGACGGACTCACCGAACCCCTAGGGTTCGATAGAACCCAGGTTAAGAACCATGTTCTAAACCCTTATCCGTGGGGACAAGAGGTAAACCCATAGAGAGTACGATTTCACGGTAACACGTCAATTACCATGTTTATTAACCTGGATGTTGTGTGATAACAATAAATTCACTACAAGCTGCTCTGTCGAGCAGGACTCTGTGGCGCAACGGTAGCGCGTCTGACTCCAGATCAGAAGGTTGCGTGTTCAAATCACGTCAGGGTCAAAGTTTTTGAGCTCACATTTAATTTAATGATGGAAATGCACGGTGACGCTTTATCGTTCGCAAAATACCCAAAAATTGAATGTCAAAAAATCCTCCTCGTCATAATTTTCCAGAGCTCAAATAAATTTTTTTTGTTTTTTTTTAAGATTGCTCATTTTTCTTACATGTTTCGGAATCTTATAGATTGTAAAGACTGACAGACGGAAATCTTTTTTTTTCTTTTTTAAAAGAAAATCGGTTCATATTAACACATTTTATCCATGGGTAAATCTGACCCCAGGGATTTTTGCCTCCAGAAAATGATTTACAGATAATTGCTAACCAAGGTTTTGTGTCAGGCACTATTTTAGTTGTTTAATACATGAATAACATCTTGATAATGAAGCATTGTTAATTTGGTAATTATTACAATTAATTTATCTTGGAAAAAAAACGTTTTTTTCCAATTTCCTGACAACATTATTCACCAAGTGTATGCAACCCATTGGCTTTACCAATGATCTTTTTATGCACCACCATCAGATTAAATCGAACACACGCACACGCACACGCACACGCACACACACACACGCACACGCACACGCACACACACACACGTTTTATAGAGCTGGGGGTCAAAGTAACCTGGAGGATAAGAGGAGGGTTAACCACCGTTTTACCTAATGAATTAAGGATTTTGGTGATTTTCTGATTGTCTGACGCACAGGTGATCTGTATTGATCTTGTCATTAACTTGTTGTGTTGTGCTGCGAGTTCTGCTGACATCAGTTGTGCAGGAATGCTGATTTGTTTCATGAATCAGGACCAGGTCAGAACAACGTTTGAAAGTGATTTAAATCTGATTAAAAGCAAGAAAAAAAGAAAATCAGATTTCTGTCACAGTACGGCAAAAAACAGAAAATTCTTTTTTGTTGCCGATTGGAAGCTTTCAGCCCTTCTGTGCTCATTCATTGAACTGTGTTGTTTTAAGTTATCAGTTGAAGATAAAGGAACAAAACCCAGCACAGCTGTGGGGGATGGGCCTAGAAAAGAAATCATTACAAGAGTTTGGACTTCGGCAAACCGTCCTATTCAAAACAAGTTTGAAGCATTCAACACTACTTCCCAACTTTTGAATTCTAGCTAAGATTCATATGGTTGCCTCAAATGTTTACTGTGTAAGAAAACAGCAAACACATAATTAGGTAGAAGAGAACTAAAGCACCAATAATGATTAAAAATAAAAATGTACATGAATAAACTCCAAATTCTGCCAAGTCAAAACTGTAAGTTACAAAAAAAATACTGCAACATAATGTATGTGTTTGGTAATCAAACAAATAGTTAAATTAATAACAAATTTTCTTTTATGTTGAAGCTATACACTGGCGTTAAACTATACAATGTAGGGTTCTTCAGACAGATGCGCCCACAGTTCCAGTTAGGCTCTACCTGACATACAGAGACAGCTGGGAGATTGTGATACTTGCTCCTCTTATTAGTTTAGTTCTAATGAGCTGCACTGACTGTATTTAATCAAACCTTGAATGCTTGATTTCTGTTGCACATTTGACATCTGGCAAAATTTCCTGCAAAGCAACAAACTTGTAACAATTGATTATTGCTGTTATTGAAGCTATGACACCTTCAATGTCTAAATTTCTGCATGCATTAAAGTTTTGATGATATTAAGCGGCAGAAGAAGAATAAAAGAATGAATGAATGAATGAATGAATGAATGAATGAATGAATGAATGAATGAATGATCTCAAGTGTCTCACATATTTCATCAATCTCTTCCTGTTTTATCTTTGTGATGGTAAATGACTCACAACCATTCAAGCAGCCTTAATGATTTTACAACACAGACACATGACATTCAAGGCATTTATTTGACACACTCCTTCTTCCTTTATCAAAACACACACAGAGTTTCTTGGAAGCAACAGCAGTTACAGAAAAGAAGAGCAATGTGTTGGATTTTCTCCAAGGTAATCAGAAAACTAAAAAAAAACAGGTTCAAATAATCACAACGGATGGAGGAGAGGCATGTGGTGTAAATAATGATAGGTCAGTGGATCATATTACTAATGCACTAATTATGATCCATCTTCAGCACTATCATCATTAACATTCAGGAGAAAAACAACAACATAAATAAGTGTTCCTAATTTTAAAGATATTTTAACGTGAATAAAGAACATTTTTGGAAAGGAATTAAAACATACCATGGAAGAACTGTGACCTGTTGAACTGTTGTGAATGAAACTATTTACCATTGTAATCTTAACGGCTTTTAGATCTATAATGGAAATCCATTGAAATTCATTAAACAAAACATTATTGTTAAAAAAAAACCAGAAATTTTTATTTATGATTAATGAGCTTAAATAAATTGGGAAGGTTACTGCTACTCTGTTGATCAAGTTTTTCATTTAGTCTAGAAATGAATAAAGTGCCAAGTACAGTGAATAAAATCTCTATGAATTGCCCTTGTGTGTGATTTACTTCTTCTCTGTATTTATTTATACTGTGATATAATACTTTCCTCTAACATTTACAAAACTGATGTAGGAAACTCTGAACACCTGTCACTGTTTTAGTTTTTGGAAACTTTGTTCACTCGCCATAATTGGGAGCACTGGTCAGTTAATCAAGTGGTACTTGCTTTACAACACCCTGCCAATTTGGTGATCTGCTTAAGATACGACTTTCCATTTCCTCTCCATGATGAGTGTTGCGTTGTAAAAGTACAAGAAAACAATCATGAAATATATCAGTATTTCTAATACCAAACTGTTATCTAAAATGTAGTGAGAAACTGCAATAGAAATTATCGTCTTTGGAAAAACCTAACATAGAGGTAAAACCTTTAAAATTTTGATAAACAGATTATATTGGAGTTTGTTTACACAATCTGAAACTAACAACCTAACGGTAAATCAATGTGAATATTGGTATACTATTCATTATAGAGCTGCTTTAGTCATGCCATGCTTGAGAGTTTATGAGCATGATGTGCTATTATCAAGCCACTCATCTCAATGGGAATCAGGTCTGGATTTTAATTTGATTTTATTAATTTTAGCCATTCATAGATAGACTTACTCTCATGCTTGTCATGCTGGATGGCCCAATTCTTTTTGAAATTCAAGACACAGATTAATGTCCTGACATTCTCCATCAAGATTTACTCATGAAACAGAATGCAAATCTCCCTGAATTATCATTAGGTCGTTTTTTTGCATTTATTCGTCTTTAATTTCGTTTTACTTTTTTTTTTCTGCGCCATGTGACATTCCACTTTGATTTGCAGACGATTTAACAATTTCTTGCTGACATGTCTGTTTTAAAGGTTTCATGTTTTTCTTTTTCTTTTTATGTGACGTATTTATGTAAAAATATTACATAACACGCTTTGCGAATTATTGCGATTATACGTAAACTTTGGATAACGTAGAGACAGTGTTCTTCTAAAATACTGGGTGGATGTTATTCCCATTTTCAAATCGACATTGGCCATGGATATTTGTAATCTCAAATCCTAAGAGGCTTCCGTAGTTTCAGACGATACCATGATACATGGGTTTTCAAACGACATAGGGCTCGATTAATTTATTGTTATGATAATGAGTTTAATGGAAATATAATGTATTATGTTAAACATAAAAATATCAAAGACATTTCACAAAGGCCAAAAAGTAAGGAAATCCCTTCGTAAAAGATGTGTACTTTTTCACAACATCCCTCGGACACAGTGGTACAATCCGAGAGGTAGGGAAGACCTGTAAGTGAGACAAATCAAGCCCGTGACAGCGGAGAAACTTCAGTTTTTTAACTAGTATATGCTAAATAGAGGTATGTACTATTCAAAACTCCACATGTGACCTCAGTAACTTGTTTTGTTTAACAATAGCAGAGTGCTTTGCCGAACTGTCACCCCAAATGAGAGAAATTTGTAAAGAAGATGACCATTCGCTAGCAAGAGCTGAGCTATCGCTAGCCTTCTGCTAGCTGCTACTTGATGCCTCATAACTAATAAGACCTGTACAGGAAGACATAGCATGCTAGCTAGGAGCTAGCTAGCATTTAGCAAGCTATCCTATTTTGGGATTGGCATTCCGTTAGCTACTAACCTCGACTTGACTGTCAGTATTATGATTGTAACAGGGCTGTTTGTTGGGTTATGTTAATGCATGCTTGTGGAAGACAAATATTATTGTGTGTGAAGTGGTTAGCAAGAATAACTGCACATGATGATGTTGCAATGTTTTTTTCTGACGTGAAATCAGGTATGAATGACGAGAAACAACATAGGGCCATTTCTTTTTCTTGCTGACATTATTGTGGTATAGCTATTGAAATGAATGAATTATTATATACAGAACCTTCGCCACTTGTTTGCCAAAACGCAAGACTGCATTAGTGTAATAGCCAATAGTACGAGTTCAAGTGGTGATGGATGCTAGGATTGTGTCAGTGAACTTCAGCACTGACATCAGCTGTTGCTGCCGTGATAATACGTGAAACCGTTTCGTGATGAACAATTCAACAGCAGACTGGTTCCACTGAGGCACCTGCTCACACAACCTTGTTTCCTAAGGATTCAAATTGATCCTATTGGTTGTCAATTTCAGCGAGTTACATTGATTACAAATGCTGTATTGAACAATATTACATTTGTCAAAATTTTGTAATTACACTGTATTCACTGCTTTTAAAAAAACCTTTTCATCATTGTGTTCATTCTGTCATCTTGCCGAGGACAACGGCCTTTCCTTGTTTGTTTCTTCTGCCATGTAAGCTTAGCTTGTTACAAACATCTAATCCATTCAGTAAGGGAGTATTACATCTGCTTTAATAGTCCAAACTGGGGGATGTGCAGTATGGTGATTACTTGATGTCTCATAAATTAAACTAAAACAGAAGTCAAGTTTCTCTTTATGTCTTTTTCTCTTTCAAGCTAAAAGAGAAACTATACAATGTCCTTAAAGCCACGGGTGGTGGATTTTGACGAGACATGGAACAAGCTGTTGACGACAATCAAGGCGGTTGTGATGCTCGACTATGTGGAGCGAGCCACATGGAACGATCGATTCTCGTATCCTATATCAACTTACTCCATAGTGAAATGTACATGAAGATGCAAGTTTTTGCCATGTTTCAGAGCCAACTTTACGATCATGAAGTCACAGGGGATCAGTACAGCTTAATTTTCTCAAATTTGTAAAATTTCAGTATTAATTGAAGAGTTGTTTGAAGTTAAAATGTATTTGTGTTACATTACTAACATTGCAGGAGCTTCATTTATAAATGTATTTCTATCTACATGTAATGCACCAAGTTTGCCCTTGTTATTTATTCTGAATTATGATACCAGTGACATTTATGCCCTGTGCGTTGCATACCCAGAGCCTTTGGGTGAAAGATTGTACACAGAAACCAAGGTATTTCTTGAGAATCATGTTCGGCAGTTATACAAGGTAAATATTCACAAAGGCAGATCACAAAAAAAATTATAAGAGTGGCTTTCCATGTTATGCCTCTTTCTGTAACTGCTTTTATATTTGTGTGCATTTTAGAGAGTTCTGGAATCTGAAGAGAAAGTTTTAGTGATGTACCACAGATACTGGGATGAGTATAGCAAAGGAGCTGACTATATGGACTGCTTATACAGGTAACACTACTCACTATGATTTCCTCTGTATCTACTGGATGGATGTGTCAGTGAGTCATCATGCTGATTCACTGGTTAATGCTGTATTTTTGTCTCTTCCATCATCCACAAAATAATATGAATTTGAAATCTTTGCAGCAAAAACATTACTTTGGCAGTTTCATTATTAATAATAATAATAATTATTATTACACAGTATGTGCTCCGAGTGTATGATGACACTGCTTCTTTGCTTGTTTTATAAAGCGAGTCAGGTTTTCTCTTCCTCATTAAACATCTTTCAAGTTCAGATGAAGGACATGTCTCTATTCAGCTTGCCATTGTCATTGTGTTGAAGCACATGTTTAACGATATGTATGAACCAGAGGTGGTTGTTGATGTGTTAATTTTGCCCTGATATGTTGGGTTCCTTCATCACTGATTGTACTAATTCTACTATAAATAATGCTACACAATTTCATGCATATTTTAATGCATTTAAACCAATACCTTGAAAAGCAAAGGCTGGAGTGCCAATGGGCTTTTAGCATACCCTGATTCATTCTAAATCAATACTCCCTTGGAAAGCATTCACATCTATTTTTATGTGTACTTCCCACCAGACTGTCTTTGCAGACGTGCCTTTGTAATGTATTATGTCAGCAAGAGAGAAAGGATGGCTCCAGGCTTTAGTAGTGACATGATCATGTTCTGTCCTTTATATAGATGAGGGTCACTTATTATCCTCGACTGACGTCTGTGTGAATGCTCGTTTGAATACTGGCAAGCACATGCAGTACCATAGAGTGAATGTTGTACTGAAGTGAACCGAATGAAAATAGAGGATTACAGTTTAAAGCTTGTATATTAGCAGTGTGTATGAAACTCCATTCAAATCCATTCAATCTGAACAGCAGTTTGTGTAGCAGCTGTCCTCCCACTCATCCCTTTGGAGGTGATAGTACATATCAGATATGTTTAGTGTCACTGTGTGTGTCTGCTTTTCAGCACCACAGTATCTGTCATGAATTAGTGCAGTAGCACACATTAAATTGTCTTCATCTTTACACTGTTAGTGATACAAATATGTACCAGTAAAATGGAAACACAGCCCTGTCAGAGCTACATTAACTATTCTAACATTAGTTTAAACTGTTCACCAGCTAATCAGATGACTTTTTCTGTCTGCTTTTTAGTCCTCTGCAGTTATCATACAATGAGATAAAACTTTGATTTTGTTTGCAGAGGATTATTGAATGCATTAGAGATGAGTGACAGTAAAAACCTTGTGTTTAAATGATATGTACAATTTGATGTTTTTTGAGTACCAGAAGAAAAGGCAGAGTCAAATTCTGTAGAGAGCAGCTCCCCCCAAAATAGTAGTCATTTGTCGAGTTTCTAAAAGTGATTATGATTTTGTAAAAGTTGTATTTTAAGTAAAATATTCACTAAAATGTCTTGATGTTTGCCTAAAGCTCATTAATCGTTTAGGAATCCTGTGTTATTAGTGACCCCTGGGAGCAGAGTTATTGTGATTTAGCTGCTTAGCATACAGTTCTACATATCCACACTAACATAAAACAGATATTAGCTTTTTTTGTTCGACACACTGACCTCCCTCTTCACTTCGCACAGGTACCTCAACACTCAGTTCATCAAGAAGAACAAGCTAACAGAAGCAGACCTGCAGTATGGCTATGGAGGAGTGGATATGAATGAGCCACTCATGGAGATTGGGGAGGTATCTGATGTTTTCACTTATTTTATTCTTGTTTTTTGCACTAGTCCATAAAATGTCCAGGACATCCACAATTACTCACCCGACTGATTGAGAGCTTAATGGGATTCAACATCTGGGATCAACGACCAAAGTTATGATTTGACCTTAGACCACCCACCTACAGCAGGCCTCTCAGTTATCTGTGCTGTTGTTTTCTTGTGTTGTCGCAGTTGGCGCTCGATATGTGGAGGAAGCTGATGATTGAGCCCCTTCAAGCTGTCCTGATCCGGATGTTATTGAATGAAATCAAAAAGTAATATCTTACAAAAGCTGAATTTGAACTTCTTTATAACTGCAAATGATTATAGCACACATCATAGTAAAAACAACCTTGTTTCTGTCTTACAGTGATCGTTGTGGTGAGAATCCCAACCAGAAGGTAATCCATGGGGTCATTAACTCCTTTGTTCATGTTGAACAGTACAAGAAGAAGTTTCCATTAAAGGTAAGATAGAAAAATCAGATTGTGCATCTTACATCTAACCATCAATTTATTTAGTTGCAGTTTGTGAGGTGAACTCAAACAGGACAGTGTTTTTCTGTTTGTTTGTTTTGTTTATGTGTGTCCATGCTTACTGAGTCTCTATCATCTTTTTCCTGTGTCACAGTTTTATCAGGAAATCTTCGAAGGGCCATTTCTGACAAAAACAGGAGAGTATTACAAACAGGAAGCCTCCAATCTGCTGCAGGAATCCAACTGCTCACAGTATATGGAAAAGGTGAGAGAGATGGACACATGTTAGCTGTTAAACATGGATGTGGTTTCAGAGGAGCTCCATGTCGTTGATGTGTCTGTCTGTGTTTCTGTGAACCATCAGTCCACGTCTGTCTCCTGACATAAGAGTTTAAGAGTATTAACGCCACCATTAACCCACAAAGGCAGAGATCAGAGACTCATGGGCAACTTGATCTCTCTCTTGCTCCCTCCTGTACATAGACTGAAAAATTAATCAGATCTGTCTGATAGATTTATCCCTGGAGCCTGTAAACAGGATCATCATTAAGGCTTTACCAAGCATTATGCCAGTGTATGATTCGACCGTGAGCAGTAGAGGACAATCCCCTCCTGTCTGAACAGCCTTATTCATGGTTTATTATCTGACCCTGCTTATCCCTGTGGGGAGAGGACTTTTTGACTTCCTTATTTCTCCTCACAACTGTAGGGAAATTATTAATTTAATTGGATTGTAGTTCCAGCTAAATTTGATGAGATTTCTTTGAAAGAATAAACAAAAAACAAGCATCCAATTAAGGAAATTCTTCACACATGAGATCATCTCATAAAACTATGCAAATCCTTAAATTTCTAAAAAGGGAATGAGTGCAGTTTATTTAGTTAACTCACATATATGTTCACTAGTTTACGTGACTTATTGACATCTGCAATGAAACTATACAGTTTAACCAACTCTTCTAACCCCAGCTGTCAATTGTTGTTTCTCTTCAGGTTTTGGGCCGGTTGAAAGACGAAGAGATGAGATGCCGCAAGTACCTGCACCCCAGCTCTTATGCCAAAGTCATCCACGAATGCCAGCAGAGGATGGTGGCAGATCATCTGCAGTTCCTGCATGGGGAGTGCCAGAACATAATTCGGCAGGAGAAGAGAGACGGTCAGTCCATTTCTTTTATCCCTTGTGTCTTAATGTAGTTTGGTGTAGTCAGTGTTGATATCAAACTGTGTCCTGTTGTGTTTCATACAGACATGGCCAATATGTACACCCTGTTGCGTTCTGTGGCCAACGGGCTGCCCCATATGATCCAGGAGCTGCAGGTCCATATCCACAACGAGGGCATCCGAGGCACCAGTAACCTCTCTCAGGAAAATGTAAGTCGTGTGTGCCCAGTACTTTAAAACAGTTTGAGGGGGACTGATTATTTTGATTGTCATGAAATGTCACTTCTCTCTGTTCAAAACACATCATATCTGCTTTCTGTCTCGTCCAGATGCCAACCTTGTTTGTGGAGTCGGTGCTGGAGGTTCACAGTAAATTTGTTCAGCTCATAAACACAGTTCTAAATGGAGATCAGCACTTCATGAGTGCCCTCGATAAGGTATGAACCAAGAGTCATTCACCATGTTCATAATAGAATGTATCAACTGACTCAGAGGTCAGGTTCCTGTTTCCTAATGTACACAGCTACAGTTGTAAACATGTTTAAAGTATAAATACTTTAGGAATTCTTTCAGCACCGGACTGAATCTGTTTTTTTGATTTTCCATAAGGCTTTAACGTCAGTTGTGAACTTCAGGGAGCCCAAGTCTATCTGTAAAGCCCCTGAACTGGTGACTACACACACAAACACACACGCACACACTCACACTGTAGTGCACTGTTGACCGAGTCACCTCCCTCCTGGTGTCTTTGCAGCTGGCAAAATACTGTGACAATCTGCTGAAAAAATCTGCAAAAGGAATGACAGAAAACGAAGTGGAGGACAAGTTGACGAGCTTCATCACAGTGTTCAAGTACATAGACGATAAAGACATCTTTCAAAAGGTAACCACAACTCTTTTTGTCTTGGAGTATAACAGACACAGATGTTTTCTCAATACTGTCAGATATTGTGAAGCACATTTATTCATAAAATGAAGCAGGTTTTGTGCTTAAAATAGCATTAGCCTCAAACTGTCTGTTTTTAGTATTCTCAATGGTCCTCAGTTGCGGTTTTTGAATGAACTTTGTCTGTAAGGAAACTTTTTAAAGTCTGATTTCTTTTTTCACAGTTTTATGCTAGAATGTTAGCAAAGCGGTTAATACATGGTTTATCATTGTCGATGGACTCAGAAGAAGCTATGATCAACAAACTAAAGGTAAATTCTTGTGTAACAAGAATCAGGGTTTCTCTGTTTCTAAATCACAGGTGCAAGAAACCCACAAAATTTTTAATTTTTTTGAATGTCCTTCATTAACTTTTCAATGATTCTCTTTTTTGCTAACTCCTTTCATCTTTACCATGCCTGTCATCCTCCTATTCATTTCTGCAGCAAGCATGTGGCTATGAGTTCACAAGCAAACTTCATAGAATGTACACAGATATGAGCGTGAGTGCCGACCTCAACAATAAGTTCAACAATTTCATCAAGACGCAGGAGACAGTGGTGGACCTTGGCATCAGCTTCCAGATCTATGTATTACAGGTGAAGAGGAATCCAGAGTGGCTAATTGAGTGATTGATTGATTGATTTTAGAATTTCTGCTCTTTTATTTTAATGTCTTCATCTGGGTGTAAAAGTTTAGGAAAATTATGGCACTCTTAAGTTCTCAGGCATGAATTCTTTTCAGGCTTACAAATGCTATCAGGCTTAAATCCTTGCTATGTGTAGGTAGGTTCTACCATCCACAGCTTTTGTTTCTAGTTTCTATGCAGATGTGTGATGTTGTTTGTGTCGTGTGTTTGCAGGCTGGAGCATGGCCTCTCACACATGTCCCCTCCTCCACATTTGCCATCCCACAAGAATTAGAAAAGAGCGTGCAGATGGTGAGTCGACTTCTGTTTGACTGAATTAAATCTTGATTAAAGCTGCAACTTGTAGATTAAAACTCAGCCTTTATCGGCTTTTTACAGTTTGAGATGTTCTACAATCAGAACTTC
Source organism: Antennarius striatus (assembly GCF_040054535.1). NCBI lineage: Eukaryota > Metazoa > Chordata > Actinopteri > Lophiiformes > Antennariidae > Antennarius > Antennarius striatus. The sequence continues at coordinate 13,639,875 of NC_090795.1, forward strand.
AGCGGGAGGAAGTTGACGTGGCTTCATTATCTCTGCACAGGTAGAGACAACCATCCATGTTTAAAGCTGATTATGTGAGATATTAATGTGAAAACGCATCTGTTAAAGCTGTCTGTGTAGGTTCTCAGTTATCCAGGTCATGTTTATCCAAAACTGTTTAAGTCAATAACCTGATATTCAGTTCTGGAGAAATCTCTTGGATGAGGGACGAAACGTCTTCAAGAACTTTCTTAACGTCCAGTGGATTGACTTGAACAGCTTTGGATCTGTTAAGCTATTATTTTGAAACTTGACAATAATCAGCAGATAGGTCATTGTCTTTTATATCAAAACTATCCACACTTAAATTCAAAATCAACAAATGTCAGGTTATAAACCTTAAATTTTCAATATTAAAAGATTCAAAAGTTGTAAATTGTTATATGTCATTATTGTTTTTTTCTTTTTTTCAAAATTACTTGATTAGACGGCTTATTTGATTTCACTTTTACATCACACACAAACACTTCCAAACACAGCAATGCAGATTTCAGAGACACAAAACAACTACACGCCCATTTAGCCCTTGGAAGATGGTTTTTTTGTTTTTGTTTTTTTTTTAACATATTTTAATATGCAGTTGGATAATCTGTTTGTCCTTCTCAAACAGGTGAGGTGAAGATGAACTACCTATCCAAACCGTATGTTGCTATGGTGACCACCTACCAGATGGCCGTACTGCTGGCCTTCAACAACAGCCAGGTAGTGACATACAAGGAGCTTCAGGATGGAACCCAGATGAACGAGAAAGAGCTACAGAAGACCATCAAGTCTCTGCTGGACGTTAAGATGCTCAACCACGATCAACAGAAGGTCTGAGTGAATCTGAAGAAGATCCCATCCTGACAGCCAACCTGAGGTGTTTCATCATTCAGTTACCCCAATAGCTAGTGACATGTGATTCTTCTTTGACTCCACTAACAGGAGGAGATCGAAACAGAGTCAACATTTTCACTAAATATGAGTTTTACCAGTAAAAGGACAAAGTTCAAGATCACAACATCAATGCAGAAAGACACACCCCAGGTCAGAGGAATGTTTATCCATCCCTTGGTTAAGTGTTTTGTCATCTTATTTTGCAGCAATTTTGAAGTTCTCAACATTTGTCACATTTTTGTTTGATCATCAGGAGATGGAGCAGACGAGAAGTGCCGTAGACGAGGACCGCAAAATGTATTTACAAGCTGCTATAGTGAGAATCATGAAGGCCCGCAAGGTGCTCCGACACAACGCCCTAATCCAGGAGGTGGGTGAAGGTCTTATCTTGAAACCCTTTGGATTTTATTAGACAAATAGAAATAGCTTGTGCATTCATACTTGTCAGAAGAACAACAAATGCTCTGTTGAAGTAACAATGAGCTTTTAATTGTGTGTGTAAGTTTTTGTCATCTTTAAATACACATTTTCTGGCAATTATTTCATCGTTAAATTGTTTTTGCTTTAATTAATCTATTTTTATCTGGATTAAACAAGTTTGACTACAGATTGTAGCTAGAGTTAGACTATGGGCCAGGACTCACGCTTCCATATTTGTAGCATTATATTAACTGTTCACTGTTTCTCAAACATCTGTGCAGGTCATTAACCAGTCCAAAGCCAGGTTCAACCCAAGTATCAGCATGATCAAGAAGTGCATCGAGGTGCTCATTGACAAGCAATACATTGAGCGTAGCCAGACCTCAGCAGACGAGTACAGTTACGTGGCATAGGCAAAGGAGCCGAGCCGGGAGCACTAACCCGCCCAACTCTGGGACCGACAGGCAGACGCAGGTTTAAAACGTGAACGAAACAACGAAAGAGACTCATTCACCCATTTAGGTTTTGGACCGTCGCTATCTTTGGTGACTAAAAGCAGGACTGTGCCTCCATGATTGAAAAGAAGAAAGGTCATCATGTCAGACAGCCAGCTAACGCCACCATCCTCCTCCCATCTTCACACACGTTCTGATTTTATACTGTTTACAATGTCACCAGTGCCACGCACCTCTGCGTCAAAAAGCAAGAAGACAATGCCTAGAGTTGTTCAAGAGGAGAGAAAGATCTGATAAACACACGAGTCAACCGAAAGATAAGGTAAAAAGGACTGGAGAAAGGTAGTTGTGACATCAATGACACATTGGTGGCTACACGTTAAAACATGCTTTCTTTTCTCACGTTTGCAGTTGTGTGTTTATTATTCTTTCTTTGTTAAATGTCCTGAAGTTAGTAAAAAAAAATATTGTAATAAAACTGGTATACTGACTATTGTATCTACTTTCAAATGTAAAGAAAACATGAGATGACAAACATGATTATGCTGCTTGTCAAATAAATAAATAAAGACACTGAAAGGTTTTATGTAAATATTTGTGGTGTGTTATGTCAGTTCTGTTTGTAAGTGAATGTGTTCTGATACTGAGCGTCTCTACATAACAGCCTTCTGTGGTTCTTTTCTCCATAACAGTTTACCTACTGTAGGACAAGCACCAATGTTATTAGTACAAATAGTGGCTCACTAAGCCATGATGGAGCTGTGATGAAACATTGTGGGTGAATGCCTGTAACACATCATAAACTTACACAGATATATCGACTACTAGCACTGACATTTAATCCATAATACTATTGAAAAAAAGTAACGGGGAGAAATAAATATTGGCGTTGGTTTAATTTGAATAACAAATTCCAAGTAGTTGCCTATGGATAAAAGAGGACGTCGTGCCGCACATGCGCAGTACGACTTCCTTCTGGGACGATGGAAAGCCAGCTGTGCTGACAGCTGTCCATGGTGCTGAAGCGGACAAAACTCTACGAGGAAATGTCATTTCTCAGTGTAGACGCTGAAACGTGCTAGTAAATGTATCATGATTCAGAAACTCTAGCCAGTAGGATCCTGTAGGGGACGAGGAAACGTGTTTTACGTGCCTTCATCGTAGATATGTTAGTTTTAATATCTCTAAACAGCAATACAGTACCATAAATACAGCTGGATCTGCCTGGCACAGATTGTAATTTAATCATTGTTGGCTGCAAGTGTACGTCAGACCTCGTGGCGCAACGGTAGCGCGTCTGACTCCAGATCAGAAGGTTGCGTGTTCAAATCACGTCGGGGTCAGTTCTTTTCACAGAAGGCATATTGGTTATCTCTGTGTACAAAGACATCAGATGATACCGAGGTCACTTTTCCAGAAACTCCACAGTTTGGAATAATTGATAAGGTCGCTACTAACTTACTGCTGTTTTCGCTGTCTCACTAGAACATCGCCCTGCCCCCAGACCTCAAAGACTACAAAGCCAAAGAAAGACTCATGAAGAGGGGACCAGTCAGAATGGGTTCACTAATCTAGTTTGAAGCACCAACGAAGATCAAACTACAACATAACCAGTTTTAGTAGTTCAAGTGCTTTTACTGTTCAGACTGAACGTCGCAGCAAACCTCCTCCTGACATCCCTCAGTCATTTGGAGATGATGAAGAAGTGAACATCCATGATAACCTGGGAAAACCCTCTTTTGGTTGAAATGTTATTAACAATGCAAGACGATCACAACCAAATTGGGTGAGTGCTGATCCTCCAGGTGTTTGTTTTTATCTTACCCTGCTTTTATTCCCAGTGCTGATTCTTTCCGTTGTCTTTCTCTGTCCTTAAACAGGAAGCATCACCGTTGTCATTGCAATCTTAATCGCTGTAAACAGGCAGAGACAAAGGTCTCCGCCCCCGAGACAGAAGGCTCCACCCCTAAGGCAGAACATATTGCCCCGGAGGCAGAAGTCTCTGACCCCAAGGCAGAATGTCTACCACTAAGGAAGAAGCCATCGCCCCTGAGGCAGAAGTCCCCAACCCTGCAGCAGACATGTCCATTCCCAAGACAGACATGTCTGCTCCTGAGGCAGAAATCTCCACCCCTGAGACAGAAGCCTCTATCCTTGAGGCAGAAGCCATTGCCCCTGAGGCACAATTCTCCACCCCCAAGGCAGAAGTCTTTGCCCCTGAGGAAGACAACTCCACCCCCAAGACAAAAGTGTTCACACCTGAGATTTCAGACTCAGGGGATGGCCACAATGATCTGGAGCTGTACCCTATGTTGGCTGAAATGCCAGAACCAATCCAGGAGGATCACAACCAAACTGGGCGAGTGCTAATGCTCTAGCTTTTTGATTTTATCTTTCCCTGCTTTTATTCCGAGTGCTGATTACATCCTGCGAAGCACATATGTATTGTTATTGTCAGTGTTTGTGTGTTCACCCGTCCATCAGTCCGTCCATCCACCAAATATCTTCACAACCGTTGCAGACAGAAAGATAAAAGAAAAAGCACAGCTCGGGTTGCAAAGGGGATGTAAGTGAGATGATGAACTTGACCTTGAGAAAAGTAGGTCAAGGTCAAATCTGAACTTTTGTACTCATCATGGATTTTTGAAAGGCAGTCATGTGATACCGTATACCCATTCTATTGGCTGATGGCTTCCAGAAGTGCGCTACGTTCTGTGAGTCTCGGACTTCCGTGAGACACAAAAGTGCTTTAAACAGTCGATAAGAGTGTGGGAAAAAGTAAACCAGATACAAGGTGGTTTAATATCAGTATAGGGAGAGTTCATAAACGTTTAAATTATCGTAAATAAGAGAAATAGTTTGTCGCTCTATCGTGGAATTCCTTAATCGCGTGTATTTCCTGGGACTCATTAACCGCAAAGAATGATGGCACACTGTATACCTTTTTAGGTACACATCTCTGAATATCTCTGAGATACAATAACAAAACAAAAAGCAACATTTTCAGGGAGCCAGAGCAACAAAAATGTGTAGGTCACGGTAAAACATTAAATTCAGGGGTGTCACGGGATGTTGCAATTTCTAACAGTCTTGTTCTTTCCATTATCTCTGACCTTAAACAGGAAGCGTCACCGTCGCCGAAAACAGATTTAGAAAAAGGATTCCAGCCCTGTGACAGAAGTCAACACCCCTGAGGTAGAAGTCTTTACCCCTGTGGCAGACGTGTTTGCCCACGAGGCAGTGGTGTCTGCTCCTGAGGCAGAAGTTTTCCTCCTCGAGACAGACATCTCTACCCTTGTAGCAGAAGCCATTGCCCCTGAGCCAGAAGTCTCCATCCCTGAGGCGGAGGCTGTTGCCCCTGAGGCAGAATTCTCTGACAAGGCAGAAGTCTCTGGCCCTGAGGAAGACACCTCCATCCCCAAGACAGAAGTCTTTGCACCTGAGAATTCAGTTTTAGGGGACAACCACAATAATCTGAAGTTGTACCCTCTGTTGGCTGAAAAGGGTGGAACCAATCCAGGAGAATCACAACCAAACTGTGTGAGTGCTGACGCTCCAGGTTTTTGCTTTTATTTTTCCCTGTTTTTATTTCAAGTGCTGATTCTTTCTGTCATCTTTCTCTGACCCTTAAACAGGAAATGTCAGTGTCGAAAAAAGACTGCCAATAAGGTCTCCACCCCCGAGACAGAAGTCACCACCCCCGAGACAGAAGTCTCCACCCCTGAGGAAGAAGCCATTGTCCTTAAGGCAGAAGTTTTCACCCCCAAGGCAGAAGCCTCTGCCCCTGAGGAAGATACCTACACCCCCACAACAGATGCTTTCACACCTGAGACTTCAGTCTCAGGGGACAACTACAATAATCTAGATTTGTATGCTCTGTTGGCTGAAATGGTAGAAGTTATTGCCCCTCAGGCAGAAATCTCCGCCCCCAAGGCATATGTCAACGCTCCCAAGGCCTATGTGTCCGCTCTTGACGCAGAAGTCTTCACCCTCGGGACAGAAATCTCTGCCCTCAAGATAGAAGTCTCTGCCCTCAAGACAGAAGTCTGTGCCCCCCAGGCAGACGTTTCTGCCCCCAAGGCAGACGTGTCGTCTCCTGAGGCAGATTTCTCCACCCCCAAGACAGAAGTCTCTGCCCCTGAGGAAGACACCTACACCCCCAAGACAGAAGTATTTGCACCTGAAACTTCAGTCACACCTTTCCAGAAATACCCTTCTTCTTGGTGGTGCTTTAAAGCGGGGTTAGCGGCTACTACTGTGGTAGGACTGGTTTATGCAGGTTATTACTATTTAACCGAATGAAGAACGGAAGCCGGCAGAAGCTGAAGACGGCAACAGAAGATGACGTCACCACACTTTGAACACAAAAGTTCTAATAAGCACTGAAACCAGGATACTTTCAAACTGGCTTTATTGTCAGCTGGTCTAACACGCCTGTTCCTGCGGTCTCTATGTAACATCTCACCCAATGCTCTTCTTCCATGATCTCTCTGCAGCTGTTTCCAACAGGCCATTCCTAAGTTTACTGTCCCACCATGAGAACAAAGGCTGTAGGTCATTTTTTGTGTAATTCTATTTGATAATTAGTGCTGATATAATTTTCACTTCTGTCAAGTGAAATTGGTCTAAGCCATGATGCTCCAGATAGGCTGAGATTTGTGATATTTGAGGTTGTAGCCATCAAATCTTGATTTAACTTGTTTATAAAAAGTAAACGTTTCAAGTCTGCAGTCTTTACCTGACATTTTGTGGTTTGAACTATTTTTAAGTTCCTTAGACTCTAACATTACTGATGATTGACACAAGATGATGTTTCATTCTTCAGAATTATGAATTCAAAATGAAGGAACATATCTGACTAATCAAACCAGTACAACAAGCAAACACATGTTTCTATTCAACATGATGATTTTAACAGGGGACACTACTTAATGTTTATTTGTATCTCAACACGGTATGAACAAAACCAACATGTGTGCTGCTTCTGGTAAGTGCAAATGACCTCACGTAAATAATTATAATTTACCAGCGGGGGTCAGGTCAAAGCCTTTAATGTTCATACTGTACAATCACCCATACAGTGTACTCTCCTTTGTTCACTCCATTTCCTCTGATTCACGGTTCTTTGCCCTTGTTACAGGTACCCATTTACTTATTTACCTTCTTACTTATGGAGAGATAAACGCAATTATAACATAAATATGCAGTACATACTGTATCTATATATTTATATATAAAACTCTTCTGTCACACCTACAGCACACCTCACCACTGTCCAGACTTCCTCATACAATACCACAGTTCCTCTCTGGGCACCCTGTCATAAGCTTTCTCCAGGTCTACAAAAACACAATGCAGCTCCCTCTGGCCTTCTCTGTACTTCTCTATCAACATGCTCAAAGCAAATATTGCATCTGTAGTACTCTTTTTTGGCATGAAACCATACTGCTGCTCACAAATACTCACTTCTGCCCTTAGTCTAGCTTCAACTACTCTTTCCCATAGCTTCATTGTATGGCTCATCAGCTTTATTCCTCTGTAGTTGCCACAACTCTGCACATCTCCCTTGTTCTTAAAAATGGGCACCAGCACACTTCTCCTCCATTCCTCAGGCATCTTCTCACTATCTGAGATACTGTTGAACAACCCAGTCCGAAACTCTACTGTCACCTCTCCTAGACACTTCCAGACCTCTACAGGTATATCATCAGGACCAATGGCCTTTCCACTCTTCATCCTCTTCAATGATCTTCACTTCATCCTGCCTAATCTTTGCTACATCCTGGTCCACAACAGCCACCTTTTCTAGTCTTTGTTCTCTCATTTTCCTTGTTCATCAACTCTTCAAAGTACTCTTTCCATCTTCCCATCACACTACTGGCACCTGTCAATACTCTTCCATCCCTATCCTTAATCACCCTAACCTGCTGCATGTCCTTCCCATCTCTGTGTCTCTGTCTTGCCAATCTGTATAGATCAGTCTCTCCCTCCTTACTGTCCAACCTAGCATACGAGTCATTTAAAGCCCCTTGTTTGGCCTTTGCTACCTCTACTTTCACCTTACGCTGCATCTCAGGATGGAACGGGTGGAGGAAAGTGTCAGGTGTGATGCGTGATAGAAGAGTTTCAGCTAAAACGAAAAGAAAGGTGTACAAAACTGTGGTGAGACCAGAGATGTTGTTTGGTCCAGAGACAGTGCCAATGAGGAAAGGACAGGAGGCAGAGCTGGAGGTAGCAGAGATGAAGATGCTAAGGTTCTCTTTGGGGAGTGACCAGGAAGGATAGGATCAGGAGTGAAAACATCAGAGGGACAGCACATGTTAGAAGTTTTGGAGATTAAGTTAGAGAGGCCAGACTGAGATGGTTTGGACATCTCCAGAGGAGACAAACATAAATTAACCCCATCCTCAACAATAACATTAAAGGGCATTTTAATTTGTAACTGCCCAACAAATTTAATAACCCCGCTATAACAGCCCCCGAGCTCTCCTTCACTGACTTTCCACTTCTCTCTCCTCCCACGTCAGCCATGTCGGATTCCCCACAACCACCACCAACAGGACCAGAGGGGGAACCCAGGGGACCCTTGTCCCACCCCATCATCCCTTTCCTCTCCCTTCCCCTCCCTCACCCATAGCCCATTGTTCCCCCTTGTCCCCCCCATCCTCCTTCCACACCCCTCTCTCCATCTCATCCCTCCTTCCCCCTTCCGTTAGCATCTCCTCCCCCCACCCTCACCTACACCAATGTAACTCTATCTCTTCTTCTCCTCTCCCTCCCACAGACACACCGGGCGTCCAGCCTAAACCTATCACGCATCTAGCTTCAAACACCCCACTATACAAATTGACAGTTTCTCCAGCGCTACCTTTCAACACATCACTTGCATCTTAAAGAAACTTCCACCACAAACCAACCCCCACACCTTCATTACTTCGGCTGACCTTAACAACTGCCTTCAGGAGCAGATGCCAACCACCATCTGGAAAAAACTGCAACAGTTGTTAAGGACAGCCGAATCCATCTTCCCCTCCGCCACCATCTATATTCCTGTGGTCAATTTCCCCCACCAATTAACCCCCCCCCCACTCCATTGGCAAAATCTTATTAAAAAACTAAACCAAATAATTACCAATAAATGTACGTCTCACTGAACCCTTCACTTTTTCAGATTGTGGACCCGGACCTCGTTCACTGGACCCCCTAAACCACTTCCACCATTTTCCAGTACTGGTGCAACCAGTTAAATTTCCAGTCGAGGGTAAGAGTGCAACCACGACACCCCATCTTTCCAACCCACACTCCAATGTTTTGAATCTTTGTTCTACTTTCCAACTCACACCCGAAATTCAACAGTTATTAGAGAAAGGACTTACCTTCATTCCCACTCCACACCCTTCCTCCCGACCGAACTGCCGAGGGGACCTCCACCTATTTCATAGATGCCTTCTTTTAATGGATCATTTTGGGACATCAGACATGCAGGAACTGGTGCCGTTTGTCGGGCCTTCCACGTGGGAACCAAACCCGGACTTGGCATCCCCAGACCACCGTGACCTGGTGGATGCCAATCTCCGCTCACTTTATCCACACCCAACATCACACAGGCACAACAACAGATTATCAAACAATTATCAACCAGCACACACATAGTTATTAAACCAGCGGACAAAGACGGCCAAATAGTACTACAAGATCTCAATACCCACATCCTGGAAGCACACCATCAACTCGACAATCAAAATTATTATAAAAAATTGGAACAATCATTACAAAAAGAAACACAAACAATCACCCGAAACATCATATCAGAGCTTTACACCAAAAAACACATTACGTACAAACAAAAAACCTACCTCTCCCACCTGCACCCCAGCTATATTAAGGACACCTACACTTTCGTTCACCGTCCTCTTTTCAATAGACATTGACTCTTTATATACAAACAGAAACCCACCTGCTCCACTGTAATTAAGAACATCTTCCTCCATCACCCCGACCCCTCTCGACCCGACTCTGCCATACTACGACTCCTAGAAATAACCCTCAGCCGGAACAATTTCTCTTTTAATAACCAGCACTACCTCCAGGTCTGTGGCTGTGCGATGGGAAGGAAATATTCCATTTTACCCAAGCCCGCTACATTTTTAACCCATTCAGTTGTGCTGGTTTCAACCTCTGGCAGGCCCCCACACCCCACACTGTGAACACTAACAGATGTCGGGCCTGCCAGACACTGTACATTGGGGAAACCAAAAATGCCATATTTTTTACGTATTAAACAGCAGTTTTATATTAGGAATAGCGGAGCAAGAGTTAACTTTTTATACAACCATTTTAAAAATCCATGGCACCACAAAGTCCAGAGCCTGGGGATTGAGAGCGACAGTTGCTGGTCCCTCACGCAACGGCGTGCAGCAGACAGACGCTGGATCCACAAACTGGACACGATCTAACCCCACGGCCTGAATGAAAAATTCAGTTAAACATTCATTTCATTTCATTTTCTCTTTTAGGTTCCACAATAACTCAAAAACAAATTTAATTTCTTTCCCCATCCCCAAGCAACCCAATTCCTACTTAACCCTGTCCTTTTTTAAAAAAATCCCCCCCACCCCGTTTTTTCTGTTCCCAACTTATTTTTGTTTTTATTTCCATTTTCTCTCCATATTTTCTTAAGTTAACAATAAATAAGTATTAAATAATGAATGTCGATGGTTAATTATATTAATTAATTATAATTTGTCCATTTTTATTTATGACATTTCCAGCCTTTACAGAAATATACGAGTACATTTTCTTAGATCTTGTGTTATGCATGTTGGTTTATAGTCAGTGGTGTTGCATGTGCGGAACACTGTGTACCTCATTCCTACAGCAGTTGCCTGTCCTCAGATTCAAGTCATACGAACGACCCAGTGAAGAAGTCAAAGTCAGTTTTATTGTCAAGTGTGCCATATATATACGACATACAGCACAGATGAAATTGCAGTTAACAAAGACATAAAACCCTTGAGAGTTCACAAAGGGGGAGGATGTTAAAAATGAAATAAAGTATGAAAAGATTGACTTGTGCTTAAATAGCACTTCTCAAATCTAAGATTATCTGTCCTGTCTGTGCCAAGATCTGAGCTGAGGTCAGGGAACTTCAACATTCAGTATAATATTCTTGTAATGTTAATACAAGCCCTGGGAAAAATTCATGTAGTCACCACTGTTGGAGGCCATTCATTTGATTCTTTAGTGTTTTGTTAAAAAAAAATAAAAAAATCTAAAACCGTATTACAGACCTGCCACAAAGCTATCATTATTCAAAATGCCAACTTTCTAGCTTTCAAGAACATTAAACAAAAATTGTTGTAAGCAGTCACTATTGCATTTCTTTCTAAATCAAGCACATTAAAAAACTGCAATCATTGAATTCTGCAGAAAATATCGTGGAGTCATGGGGCGACACACTGGTGCAGTGGGTAGCACTGTCGCCACGCAGCAAGGCAGTTTGGGGTTCGGGTCCCACTCTCTGCACAGTTTACATGTTCTCCCCGTGTCTATGTGGGTTCTCTCCGGGTTCTCCGCCTTCCTCCCACCTCCAGGTTAATTGACCAGTCCCAAATTGACTGTAGGTATGAGTGTGTGCGTTCATGGTTGTCTGTGTCTTTGTGTGGCTCTGTGGTGCACTGGCGTCGCACCCGGAGTTTACCCCGCCTCACACCCTAAACCAGCTTGGATAAGCTCCAGCTCTCCGTAACCGTAAGCGGGTAAAGGGGCAACAAAAGATGGATGGATGGATAATCAAACCACACACTACACCATTATCACTTTGTTGTAACACGTCTGGCTTTTATAATTGCTTGATGTCTGATGCTTGGACTTAACAAGTGAAAAAGTCTATTTTTCATTAATCTTATTTCAGCTGTCTCTTATAAATGTTTGCAGATTAGGGCTATTCATGGAACGTTTTCTTCCATTTCCACAAGAAATATTCAAATGGATGCCAGGACATTTTATGTCTTTCTTGAAGGAATGATGTTGTCATCACCAAACATCCTCTCAATTAATTGAATAAGCATATTGTCCAAAACTGTGATGTTGACTTGTGCATTTATTGAAGCTGACGCCTGGCTTTAGCCTCACTCCTTTCCCTGACATGCTGCCCCAGATCATCAATGACAGCAAAATTAACACGTTTTCTTTAGGCAGTCATCTTCACAAATTTTATTGGTATGTCATCATGCCCAAATGCAGATTTACAATTCATCACTGAATATCACTTTGCTAGTCTTCAAGTATTAAGAATGTGTATAAATCCCGTTTCCTGTAGACAGACCCCAATTTCTGACTATTTGTTTTAATACATATTACTTTCAATTTTTCTTCGACATTTTCTTTATGTCATTATTTTTTTTTCCCAAGTCTGAAGGTTGTCATTTTAAATGACAACCTTCAGACATTTTAAATAATTTTGTAGTATGTCTGATTTATTTCATTCATCTTCAGCACGCTGTTCATCCACTGTTGTGGGTCACGGGATTGCCGGAGCCTATCCCAGCGGACACGGGGAGAACATGCAAGTTCTGCGTTGAGCCACCGGGTTATTTACCATCCAACAAAACTATAAAATACAAGCAGTTCAAAATCACTGCTTTTATTGTTTAAAAAGGAAAAAAAAAACTAATGTGGACTTGTCTCGTCCCTGTGCTGCACTAAAGACGTGACTTGGGGCCACGCAGGTCTCTCCTCCTCATGCGATTCTGCTGCCGTGCCAGCAGGTTACACTACAGCACCAGCTGTGATCATGTCACTCAACGTGAGTAGGCTGGACGCTCCTGACGTTCAATTTTATGTCCACAACGTCATCACCGATTGACTATTGCATAATTGGCGATCATGTCAAGCAGCTCCTAATCTTTTAATCTTATGTCAGTCTGGCAGCGACCAACCAAAGCCTTCATGCGGCCATCGGTCACCACAGTTTCAAAATAAACATCTAAAGTTGGTCAGAACAAATGTCAACATTTGTATCTGCCCGTCATTACGCAGAAAAGTATGGCACGATACGTATTTTAAAAATAGACAAAATTGCCATGCAGTATATCGCTTATTATTATTTCATCATGTTCTTCAAAACAGCCGCCCACTTGAACCGGAACCGTTTACGTATTTACAAGATGCATTTAAGTGCTGCCCGAATATATGTAAATTATACAGGCGTCCGTATCACCCACTCTTTTTTGTAGACGAGACAATCCCAATCTAACACTTGCAGTATGTTTTCCCCTAAAATATTTTCAGCTTTTCAATACATACAATAAGTCCTTCAAAAAAATTCTGACAAATTACCATTTTAAATTTGATAAAAATGTAATTAATGCACTCAGTTTTGATTTTTGTATATCGTTTACAGCAACCGGTATTCTATTTGTGTCGAAAGTGTAAGCTATCTTTTATATAAGGCTACCTTTTTTAAATCTGTAACTTCACGTAATGCACATGAACGCACCACGACAGCGGATGTAGCGGCGGCAGTCTTCAGACAGCAACCATGTAGCGCTGAGGGCCAAAATATCTCCCTTTAACCAGCTGTAGGATAACGCCATTACTGTCATTCATGTCGGCCTACATTCACGGGGTATTGAAAGTGTTTGTGAAGGAAACCGGACCACTTGACGGACATAACAAGACGAGGGAGGCGAGTGAGAAACCGAAGCTTGTGGCTCTATCTGCCCTCGCCTGCTTTGGAAGGGGACGTAGAGCTACTCTTCGGAGCTATTTGCCCTACCGGGGTGTTTTATCGCCGTGTTAAATGACCGCACTTGTGCAGGTAAGGGTATTACAGACGAGGGGAACGGGTGTGTAGCACCAAAGGATCCTGTGGTTTGCGCTTTTGGCACCATCCTGGTCTGGATATCCTCGTCACCGCCCCATTTTTTTCTCCCGTGACGCTAACGGGAGCCAGGAGAGGGCTGAAGACACACTGGTGGCTGTGGGCTAGATCCGAGATCTCCTCATCCGGATCATGGGGAATACCACCTCCTGCTGCGTGTCGTCCAGCCCCAAACACCGGAGGAACAACCACTCCAGGCTAGAGACGTACCGGCCGGAGCCGGAGCTGAGCCGGGAGGACACGGGCTGCAACCTCCAGCACATCAGCGACAGAGAGAACCTGGACGGTAAGACGTCCCCTCCGCTCGGACGGTAGAAGGACGGGTTGTAGATCAGCTGACTGACTGGAGAGCAGCCCGGTGCTTGAGAGAACTACAACACCACAGCTCCAATACTCACTACCACATGTGCTCAAGTATTTTCAGCTTAATGTACTTAAAGTTCCAACAGTTGAAGTACTGTGGGATTTCATGACAGTGTTACACAGTAATAGATTTGTACTGGAGCACAATTGTAGTGTTATAAGTGGTCAAAGAAGAAATAGATTCAGTAGGCCGTTTAAATCACTCCAACATTGATTGATTGATTGAACATTTAAAAAAAATGGATGCAACAAGAGCGTTTTATTCAGATATAATTTAAAATAAATGTGTGCGTGCTTGTCTGTGTCTCCGTGGCTCCGCGGTGCTCTGGTAGTTCCCCCTGCTTCACGCCCTCAGCTGGGATTGGCTCCAGCCCCCCGCGACCTGCTACAGCGGATGAAGCGGTTGAGGATGAATGAATGAATGTGTCCTAAAAAAGATAGGCCCAGCTAAACATTATTGCCTTAAAATCAGAAATTTCTGTTCAAGAGAAAATATTACATGAAAATATAGAAAAAGGAAAGTGTCAGATGAGAAGACAAAGTAACAAAGGGTTATGTAGGATCTCACTATTGGGTGAACATACGACATTCAAGCATCCTGCAGACAACGGCTTGGATTGAATGTTGCTCTTGATAGTACGGTATTACACTTTGTGGATTGCACATTATGTAATATGATTGACAAATAGTCCGTTTGAGTAGCTAGGAAGTACAGCGTATTCAATATGAATTTTACAGATGCTCAGGAGTTACACAAAAACCTCAAGGCATCGATCAGAAGATAACTTTGTTGGATCGTATTATTTATAAAGCTGTAACTGTAGTGGAATAAAGAGAATGTGGTGAAATGTAGTTGATTCTACATATAAATAAGTTGTAACACCCTCACATCGAAAAATGATTACAACAAAGTCAGATGCAAAGTCTATCAAGTCATTTATGCCAGATAAATACCTGAAGTTTGCTATTTACCTTCTATTCTTAATGCTTGATACTGACTATGTACAGGATGGTGTTACCATCGGCGTCAGCTTTGGACCGTCTATAAATTCCTGTATAACCTGATTGTTGTTTTTTTCTCCCACCAAGTCCAGAGGGAGTCTGCTGATGCAATGCATGATTCTGAGCTTATGTCACTTTCACCATGTGTCTGTGTGTGAATGAATGCATAATGTTTGGACAATGTGATGAAGGGCAAGTGTGAATTTGTGTTCCAGTGGGATGTGAGGTGATAATGATGGGACAGAGTATGTGGCAGGATTCAGTTCCTGAAGAGGAAATGACTGGCCTCACGTTCCTTTGCTCATTGAAACAAAGCCTTGTTTCATGATGTGTTGTTATTGGTGACAAACTAGCTTTTAAATCTGTTATTTACCCAGACAAATGACGTTTCAGCAAAGAAATTCTTCTCCATCCTTAAAAAATAATTCATAAGGATTCCATCAGGATGTAATAATGTCATATTGTGTGTCACTGACTTGAAAAAATGGCCACCTGGTGATTAGTAAGGAACTGAGAAGAAGAGAGACAGAGAGAATGCTGGGAAGAAAATCATTCTAGCATCTAACAACTGTAAGTAAATTACCAGAAACACTTGAGGAAAATATGAAACATTAACAGGAACTAACTAATCCTGATGTTGGTGGATTTTCAAACTGAGTTAAAACTGCGTTAATATTTTACAGAATAGTGGATAGTAGATAGACAAACACTTGGCATACTGATTCATGCTACAGCTGGGAAGCTTAGAGTAAAGCATATAGACTCCGGGTTTCCAAACTGTTTCAGCTGAAAGACACATACAGACAAATATATGAAAGGCTTGTCGAATGTTAGAGTTAATATTTACAGTATCAGTCAAATGGTGGTGAATCATGTCTGATAATTCAATATTCAAAATAAAAAAGAAAGCATTTTTCCTTTAATGGATTTTCATTTATTTTGTTGCTGAAAGAGTTAACAGGACATTTTCAAAATAGTAGCCTGTGATTGGTTCTTAGACGGAATGGAGACGCCCCTTCACAACCTGTAGAAAGAGGGAATTAAGGGAACAAGGAGGTGTATTTAAGTCATGCACATAAGTTGTTGGTATTACTAACATTTGTTGGAAAATCAACTTGGAACTAAAATTAAAGAGAATTGGGGATTTTCAATGTATGAATGAGTAATGTATGTTTGACATGTATGATGGGACAGCGTTGTACTTAGCAGGAGCAGTGATGTACTTTGGACTGAAGGATAGCAGGTCTGGAGTCAGTTTGGTGGTGGAGATGTGAAGGACATCACAGACATGGCTGTCAGTCATTTTGATTCTTGATCTGCTTTTGCTCAGAGTGAACAGAGAAACTGTTTGCTCACTTATGATTGTTGAGCTGAACAGACTCATCATTCCTTTTGCTGGGCATTGGATCAGAGGAAACAAGTTCCTTCTCCAAGCTCCGGTAGAAGTTGGGTAGGGAGAGAGGCTGATGTTGCACCTTCAGAGAATAATCACACTGCATCTTGATAAGTTCTAATTGCACACTGTCTTTCACTTTCTGTGCATCCATAAGGAGTCGAGAACAGCCTGATTTCTTTCTCAATGACAGAGAAATCTTTGAAGCGTTGACTGAATTTTGTCAGTAGAAATATAACCACAGACACATATTTCTCCTTTTAGAGGGAAGTTTGACCTCTGGAAAAGCAAACTTAACTTCTGAGAGCGTGTGTAACATTGAAATTACGTAAGTTATCAAGTTTCTATGACTTAAGAGAGGTGCTGTTAAATGAAGTCACAATCTCAATACCTCATAGCTGGTTATGGTAGAATTCATTACATTGTATTACTACCGAAAAAATACTGTTGTTGACTTTGTAAACAAGCTGCCATTTATTTACCTCTCTTGGCTTATGTCAAGTAGATCTAATGTTTTATTTTATAGTGTTGATGTAAATTTTACTCATCATGACTGCAATAGTATTTTCGAAAATCGAACTGACATACTTCTACTTGAATTCTAGATAGAAATATTCATATTCTCACCGTTTCTGATATTTTCTGTGGTCACTTTCTGTCTTACTTTTCTTTGATTCCACCATCTTTGGCCGGTCAGCCTCACTAGATCCCCCGCTGTGCGGACTTGGCTCTAGCTGTACGATCTGCGGCATCAGCAACTTTGCAGTTGTTAGACCCGGCATGGAGCAGGTCAAACATGGTTTAATCAATAGTTTTAATGTGTTGTTATACTAAAGCTGAAAAGTGATTTTGCATCAATAGCTCTTTCATCTGATCTCATCTGGATGGGTTGTAGAACCCCTCCCAGCATGTCCTGGGTTCTACCCAAGGGTGTCCTCTGAGTTAGATGTGCCTGAAACACAGCTATGGGACATCCAAATTTGATTTCTGAACTACTCTTATTCGCCATTTTTGAATTGTGATTTTTTTTTTTTTTGCCAAAATCTCCCACATTTGCTGATTGCAGCATTTCTCATCTTGGAATTTGTTAAGTTATTTATTTGATTATTTTTTTGTGATCAATTGTTTGGTTTGTGGAAGGGAGAAACACACTTCACTGCAAGTTTTACAGATTGCCACACCTTCATCCAGGAAAGTAGGATTCTTTCTTGAACCGTATTGATAATAATTAATGTTCCTTACCTGATGTTTAATATTAACTGCAAATATCATTTAAAATATTGTCACTGTATGTACCGGTAAATTTTTGCATTGATAAAAGATCAAATTGATGAGTGAATCACCAACATAAAGCTTTTCATTGTTTCTCTGTTGTTTGAAATATGGACCATTCGGATTCGGTACGTGAAGGCAGACACTTAAAGCTATGCAAGATCAATTTCACACGCTGTTGCATTCTGCAAGCGCTGTAGCATGGAACAACTCTGCCGGTCCTGGTTTTAATAACTGAGCCTGTCAGACGCTCAATGCATCACCATGTCTGTGAAACTTCATCACCTCTTCTCTTTGCTTATCACTTTCTTTTTTCTTCCTGGGAGGGTGCAGGTACAACAAAACAAATTCCTCCATGGACATCATGTTTATCCGCTAAAAGGCCTAGAAATGTTCACAATTATTTTTTGTCCAACAGGGCCGTGCACTGTGTGTTTAGTTTGCATACTTACGTGAGCCCTGTTGCTGCACACAAACTAAATCAGATAATGCAAAATAAGGTAGAAAAGAACTAGTTACAGACTAGTTTTTAGAGTTTGTCATCAGCTGGACCTCTGATGTCGTTCCAAGTGGCTTGAGACCACCGCAGCAGCTTGATGCAAACAATTGAACACATAGGAAAGGCTCACATACGGGATGTTATGTCCACATCTGGCTGTGGCAATGAGATGGAAGAGCTCTTTCAATACAGCATTCAGACGTGCAGGAAGTGAAGATAGTTAGTGCACCCTCCCAGATATTTTGAGCAGTAAACAGAAATGCATAGGGATATGGTGTATCTGAAAGCATGAGGAAACAGTCACCCCCTCTGTCTATCAATCGTGATCATTTCGTAAAGCAGAAGTGTGATTGGAATCTAACTCTTTCATTACGCTTGTTTTGGTTTTTCAAATACAGAGAGAATAACTGGCATAAATGTCGGGAGACTCTTTATTGAAAATAATTGAAATGATATATTGCCTTCACTTGTATTTTTATTTCAGCATTCTTCGTAGTTCTGAACTTTATTTCAAT
The DNA here is from genome assembly GCF_040054535.1 of Antennarius striatus. NCBI lineage: Eukaryota > Metazoa > Chordata > Actinopteri > Lophiiformes > Antennariidae > Antennarius > Antennarius striatus. The sequence goes on from NC_090795.1 coordinate 13,658,593, forward strand.
GTTTATTTACGAATATTTGTGTATTTCTTACGTACTATTTATCAGTGACTGATCACAACATCAGGTGAGGTGCACGTAGAGAAGGATTCTTGTCGGGGATAAATGCTTGTCAAGATGATCACAACCAACGTAGTGCCACACATGAAACAGGAGGGGCTGGACTACGATCAATACATTTAAGGGAGGAAAACTGGAATGTGACTCACATTGTCTTTCAGAGCACGTGGGATTGTTAGTAGAGTATGGGGAGATCGCTAGTTAATCAATCACAGGCATTTTTTCCCCCAGATGAAGCCCAGCATGGCACTCTGGGAGCTGGTGTTGTGTGTTTGTGCGTGGCAGCCTGGCTACGACGAGCATGTGATTGGAAAAAAAATCTGCCGTAACAACTGCTGACCGTGGTGACGACACACAGTGTTGTTTTCACAAACGGAACACAGAGAGCTCATTGAACGGCCTTTGTCAAAGTAGGAGAGGGTCTCTCAAGAAGCCCCTTTCATGAGTCAGTGTGATGTGACATGCCTAAATAACTGTGCTCTGTGTGTGCGTGTGTGTGTGTGTGTGTGTTCTCATCATAACGCATAAGCCAGTCTGGTGAAGATGCTAAAACGTGATGCTTCTTTTCTATCTGTTTGTTCATCCTGTTGTACTGTTAAAGGTGAATTCCACTGGAATCAGTTCTATCAGGGCCACATTCATCACTTATAAAGATGTGTCTGCAGTGACAGACATGCAGGTGTAAATGGTAGTTAAGTTTTATGGTTGCTATCATTATACAGGCTAAGTAATCAGTCCCTAAAGTGAGGAAGTTATGCATGAAATAGTCCGGTTCTCTGGCTGCTGGTGGCTCACATGATCCGGAGCAGATTCCTCTGTTGAGATTCTTCCCACTCTATAAGCATTCAGTGTGTAAAGGTAAGGATGTGTTTCCTGTAGTCTGGAAATGGTCTTTTTCGGAATGTAACAATGGCAGCTTTACCAGCATTAAGTATTTAGTCATGTTCAATAAAGATAAATCTAGTTTTTGGTTTCCCAGCCTGTCAACTGGAAACGCTAAAAGGCAGAGGCTACTTCAACTGCTTTTTCTCTCAGCTTGTTGTAAAAGGTTGTTTAATCAGCCCAGTGGATGTCAGAGAAGGCACAGAGGTTCTGTTTCTCCATAGCTGTAAAAGTCATCTACAGTTAGAGACACACACAGGTGTTAGAATGAATGTATTTCACAGCAAACTGTTCGCCTTGATGTTAGTGTTGTGAAGCCTGTAAGGGTTATTTCTCCACTTTACAAGGAGGGGATTCTCCTGTCATGCATCCCTCTCCAGATGCATGGCAGGAGTGAAACTTATGAAACATACGTGATTGGTTCACCTCTGTCCTTTTAACACCTCCATCTTGTCACAGCTTCAGTTGTGAGGCTGAGATTTGCCGTGGAGGTCCAGCATTTCTCATTTTGCAAACCTGTGATTGCTCAAGTACTTGGATGGGTTTTCTGGTTGAAGTGTTTTTTCCACAATTTGATTAGAAAATATATCTGTGTTTTACTGCTGCACATAATATCAACATAAAGCTACACCTATAAGCCATTTTTGATGTCTTTGACATTCAAGAGAGAAAGGAAATGAGACAGAAAGATTTCTCAGCCTGTTTGGACTCTACTTAACTCAGACATCTGTAAATGAGCCACGACTCCAGGCCCAGCACCCAACCCTGTCTCATCAGGTTTAATTTCTGAAACACACACACACACATATTGATGAGACTTGCTTGCAGGCTAATTGAAATCTGGACATGGATTATTCATGCCTGGTTGATGAGCCTGGGGAGTCTCTGAACTATAAATTCCAGACGAGCTGACCGAGATGTACGGTGTATGAAGCGCATTCCTTCTGATTGTTGCAGAGATGGAGAATTAAGATTGAAGTAATTACAATAGATGAATCTATTATGCAGAGATGATCAATCATTCAAGAGGAAACAGAATTTTCACCATGTCCATATTTGGGAGGGCTATAAATTTATTCTCTCCATTGGAACTATTCTGGCTTTTTTTTTCTGACAAGGTTTCAGAGGTTGTGTCAGCTAAGAAATCTGAATGAATCTATAATTTTATAAACATTGGTAGATCAGTATGACAAGCTGGTCTTTGGTGACGTTGTGTTGAGGTTTCTTCTCTTCCCATTACAGTTTGCAGAGTTCTACACGGTGTAGTCCCTCCACATTCACTGGGTTATCTTATCGAGCCAGGTGGACCCTTGAACAGGAGTACCTTGAGGTACAAGGCACTTGACATGAGTTATTTGAAATACGAGCCATTGCTCTGTCCATAGTTTTGTTTGACATCTGAGTGAAAATCAGAGATACGTGCCGTGCTTCAGGACACCACCACTAGTTTTGGATGGATACAGCATCAGCTGGGACCGGATCTCGTTCTTTACCACCTGATGGTGGATCAAACAACATCAGCTGAGACTGGATCTTGTTCTTGTTCATGGTAAAGACGTAGCTCATGTTTTCTCGTGACTTTTACCAGGCTGGAATGAAATAAAAGGATTTTACTTATTTTAAATGGGCAACATTTGTTTGACTTAGGAGCACAAATAAAAAACATGTTTCAGTGCAGAAGGTCACTTTCTCCCACTTTACTCTAGAACCAATTTAAGTTCAGGTTTCGGGTATGACTTGATTGCCTTCCTGGTTCCTGAGTCTGAAGCAGTTTGTTTACATGGTCGGGTCAGTGGGAGGTGAAATGTAGCTTAGCTCCACACAAGCGTAGATTCCAATCAGCTGTGGGACAGGACACCCGTTTGAATACTGCAGTTTGTCTGCGCTGGTCAGGAAGTAGAATCGACTCTGTGTTTGGTTTTATATTTCGAAGGTTGACCAAAGTATCTTTAATAAATGCAGGGGCTTCAACCATGGTGTCGCATTGAACATGCTGGGTTGGTTGTTGTTTGGACCTGAGCAGCTGCAGCAACTAAACTAGGAGAGTAAGTGGAAGTATGCGCTTGAATGCGAACCTGCATGTACAAACAGCTGTAGCTGCATTAAAATGCAGGGAGCGGAAGTGATTGTGAAAGCTTGCATCACGTCTGCTGACGTGAGTTTATAAAAACAATTCATCTGCTTATTTTGTTCTGTCGAATGCCAGAAGGTTTCAAAAGGGAATTGGAAATGATTTCTATTCAAAACAAATTAAGTGAGAAAATCATGTTGTAATGGCCCCCATGGAGGCAGACTTGTGATTTTCTGAACTGTATCATGTAGAGGAGAATGTTTGTTACAGCCATTTATCTCTTTATAATACTTGTACACCTCATATGCACTCTCTGGGATGAAATCCTAGACATCATTTCAAACTAATGCTGCTCTTTAAAGCATAAACAGGAAGTCTGGCTGAATCTGCGGTTGATCATATGATTAAGGTTGTCATTGTGTGATTACTTTTAACCAGTGGATTTTCTTTCTTCTTGTTTGTATGCTAGACATATGAAAAGGAATGATAAAACCCTCAGGAGGTCAACCACAGGCTTTCTCTCAAAGTAATGAAACACTGGCAGCTTGGGGATGGACAGTAGATCATATGTGTGGTCTGTGTTGATGAGTTGCAAAGGGTGAATTATATAAAGTTGTGTGACAAAGTTGTGTTACCGTAGAACTGTTGAGTGAAGAATTACAAGTCAGTAAATCTGATCTTATGAGACGCAGATCCAGCTCACTAAAATGTCCATGTTTGAGTTCAAGAAAATTGGCTGCAGCATTTTAGATACTTAAATCAGAAATCAGCTCACATAATACAATCTTTTGTGCTGCTTTCAGCCTCTTGCACACTTGTGAGTGGGGCTCAGCGTCAATTAGACCTGATGTTTGGGAGCTCAAGTGATTATTTGAACACAGCTGTCTGTAGGCCTCTAGCATTACACACACGTTTGTCCAGCAGTCAGGGAAATTGTAATATGGAATTCAGGCACAACGGTGTGATGTGCGGAGCTAGAGGTAGTTAGGGGGATTTAGAGTGTCTCACAGGGTCAGTAACTGTTAAAAGATTATGACAGGGAAACACTGGTTTAATACTACGCTTTTCATTGTTGTAATTCTAGTTCAAAAATCCACCTTCTGTTTATTTTCATCCCAAAGTATGAAAGATTTTTGATTATTTCTCATCATTTATAAAATCCATTGTTATTCTGTGTATTTTGGCCTGTCTGTGTTGATCTATAAATTTGTGATCGTGCCTGCAGCCATTGAGGAATGCATGCATGCTATTCTATGTTTGTATGTGTACATATGATGCGTGGTAATGTCAGCACAGACAGAGGAGAGCTCAGTCCAGATGGCTGTCCTATCTCCTCGACTCCTTCCACAGCTCGACAGCAGTGAAGCTGGCGGAGAGGCCTGGGTTTCACAAGGCGCCATGAGAAGAGTGTAGGTTGTAGGATGTGTCATAGTTGAACAGGTTTGATTGCTCATGTAAACACTTTTTATCAGCTTCATAATACCTTAGGGATGAAACAGTAAAACCATACAGTTGTAATAGGAACCTGTAATAGCAGATGAACCAGGGGCGTAGCCTGGCTCCACTGGGAAATGTGAAATCCAGCAAGCTACATTACACAACCCCTCACCCAACCATCACCAATACAAATCCTCCTAAACTTGCGATCAGTTTAAGATGCCGCATTTCAGTGTTCCTGGGTGTACTTTCAGCACCTCTGCCACTCCAGCATCCACCTGTAGACTCACTTTTAATGAGGTGATTTACTCATCATTCCCCAATATCTCTAAACGTATCTGTGGGAAGTGATGAGATTCAAACTTCCTCAGATAAAGTAGCACCCAAGCATGTAGGACAGCCTTTGTTGACAGAAATGATGTGAACTCACTGCCTGAACTGTGGTATTGTTAAAAAAAGAGTATGCATGCTGCTTCTAGTTACACAAACGCATGCACGCAAGCACGCACGCACGCGTGCGCACACACACACACACACACACACACACACACACACACACACACACACACACACACACACACACACACACACTGTTTGTGCCATCCTCACAACCTTCTCAAATTAATCAGGTACCCTATTAATGCTGATGCATTAATAGTTAAGTGAGCACAGCTGTACAGAACTGAAGTGCCTGGATTAAAACCTGAATTCCTCAGAGCTTATGTTTGAGGTAAAGCTCCATTGTTTTGTCATTGTGGATAAATAATCTTCTTATCATCATAAATTAATCCATTGCCTAATGCAGCAGTTTGTCATTGATTGTGAGATTATCCCAGGGTGTAGCAGATTAATGCTCAGATCCAGGCCCCAGCAAAATGGGTCCAATGGTGCCTATGTGCTAGGTAATGTTGCTGTAATTCCATTCTATTGTAATTTACATATGTACCCATGGGAGCACAGCTAATGATGCATAGGTAGATTACTCTGCAGGGTACTAGCCTCATACATCAAGCTTTCAGGCACAGAAATATTTCCAGACGTTTCTCCCAGATGTACCGATTCTAACTGAAATTGCGTGTACTTACATCATGTCTTTATTTTTAAGCCTTCCAGTGATGTTTTTCCACCTAATTGGCCATCTTTTCCACATGTGCCAGCTGGCAAACCATGTTGCCGAAGCATACTGTAATTGTTGCCAAACATCCTGATAAAGAAACCAAAACCTCTGCTCTGTGTTGATGCATTTGTGTGAGAGCACATACCTTGTATATCTAGTTCAATATGCAACTGATCAGTGAAGATACCTTGAATAACAATAAGATTTAATGTGGCATTTTAAAACACATTCATTTACTGCTACCTCTGTGGTTGCAGGGTTCTTTGAAGCTGTTATTTTCCACTTCTTTAGCAACCATTCTGGTATTTAATTTAAGTTACACTGGCCTGTCCTACTGGCAATGTGTGCCCTCAATCCTCTCCACACAGTGTTCTGCCAAATTGTACAATCACAGATTTATGGGCTGATGCCAGAGATACCGCAGATGTCAGAATAGAACCCTTATCCTTGCTTTCATTTTGTTTAAAATGATCACATTTCTTGTAATGATCTATGGAAAGTATTAGAATAAGAGAAGAGGAAGACTTCTCTTAATTGCTATTAGAAAGATGCTTGGCATCAGACAGTGCTATGGAGTCTGAATAGTCTTCACATTATAAACCTCAGCACTAGTTATTACAGTCTAGCACACAAGCAGACAGGAGAGCTAGAGAAACATAGATCGGCCAATGTAAAGAAAGAAAGAAAAAGATGGCCAGCCTGTCTTAGTCTTTGATGGGCTTTCCTTTCAAGCTAACTGTTGCCTAGTTACAGAGGATGGAGCAGAGGATGTAAGGATTGGATGGGAGAGAAAGTAGGAGGATGGGTTTAAGGCTGTCAGCGGAATGCAGATAAATGGAACCTCTCCTACCCCCTAATATCCCCTATTTGCTGCTATGTGTCGCTCCTGACTCGTGACTCTCTCGCTCTCTTTGTCGGCAATACCACTCAGGCATGTTATGCCTTCCGGAGATAAGTTATCGTTTTTTGAAATATAGCGTCTTACAATCAGTTCATTCAACGTAGGAGAAATACTGATCATTTCCAATAAAAGGGTGAACAAGTCAATCAGTTAATAATAATTACAATAATGAGAATTAGTAGTTGGAGACCACTGGTATAGGGGTAACGGGAGACAATGACCCGAAGTATGTTACGGACATCCGGTCTAGTCTGCAGTTTGGTTTTCTTTACGGTCATTGCAGAAAATCCCACTTCACAAAGACCGGAAGTTGGAAAGGGAAGCAGGGTTTTCGATACTTTTTGGGCGATCTCAGGATAATCTGCCTTGACTTAAATCCAGAACACTGGCACAGTTGTGGGCGCTTAATTTAGGGGTAATGACTGGTAATCTGTCAACTGACTGAGACCTGTCAAGAGGGACAGACGCATGCATACGTCTGTGCGTCATTTCAAAATCTGTGCGTCTGTACGTCACTTTTCAAAATAAAAAATCTTTAGACTGGTAATCAATACAAAAAACAAAGTCAAAAGTTCTATGTCACCCGGTACCTATTGTCCAGCGACCCGGTATCGGGTCGTGACCCGGTGGTTGGGAACCACTGACATATACGGACGTAACAGAGAATTGGGTAATTTTTCAAAAGAAAACATCTTTCAGACTCTGAAATAAATATAACCCAAGTAATGTAAATTATTGTTTCTTTCTATGAGGCCCAGTACCAAATGACTCACAGACCAGTACCGGTCTGCGGCTCGGGGGTTGGGGACACCTGCTCATAACTGTCTTCACGCTCTTTGATTGGCCACTCACACACAGCGCCCGCCTCTCTCTATAGAGACTGCAGCCAGAGCAGAGCTGTCGCGGCCCCACTCTTGCACACACACACAGACATTGACTGATCTCTCTGTGCGTGGCTTCACGGTGGCTCATGTTGCTCTCCTTAGGTTTTCTTCAGCTTGCCTCTATTTCGGTCTATTTAAGGTTACTTGGTTTCTTGTTTAGTTTTGTTACACATACGCGGTGTATTAGACCAGACAGAGCTGAAAACTGCTCGTGTTGCATCGGTCACCGCCCCCACTCTAGTCGTTTTTTGGTTTTTTTACCTGCTTGCTCTTAGTTTGACACTTTCACGATTCAGTTCAAATTATGTAGTGTGTAGATATTTTAACTGTTACATAGCATGCACATACACTAAAAATTAGAAAGTTGTGTTGAGTATGACAATTCAATGCATACTTTGTAGTTCATAATTTCCTATTGCATGTGTTGTATTCATTAATGCACTTCATGTTCTGAGTTTTAAAAAAAACCTGTTTTGTAAATGGTTCCTTCGCTATTGTGATCAAAAACATTGAATCTCAATACTCAGGGTGTTCTGTAAATATTCATTCATACACTTAAGAATATTCATGTTTTCAGTTCATTGAAAACTTGTTCTGTAAGTAGTTCTTTTACTTTTGTGATCAAAAACATTGATTTGAATCTCAATTTTGAGGCTGTTAGTTTAAAAATAGTTTTAAAATAAAAAATAAATATAGCAACTTCTGATCAATCCACATCAATTTCAGACTTAAAATAATGTAGTGATTTAAGCCTCACCCTTTTCTGGTCAAACCACACCCACTTCCGTTTTAAGTCCCGCCAATTCCGAGTACAGATACAGATACGGATAAAGATAATTTAGATGGTTGAACAGATAGAGATACAGATAGTGGTGTACTTGCTCATCCCTAGTTAAAAGGTTAATTGTTTTCTTTGAAAATCCTACTATTGTTTGTTTTTGATATGTGAATCCCTTTTTGCGTGAATCTCTTTTGGATTTATGTGACAACGTGATTATCTTGTAATTTGGCTTTTATGAATAAACGTGATGGTGGCACGGTGGCGCAGTGGGTGGCGCTGCCGCCGCACGACAAGGCTGGTCCGGGTTCGAGTCTGGTTCTGTGTGGAGTTTGCATGTTCACCCCGTGTCTGCACAGCTTCTCTCCGGGTTCTCCGACTTTCTCCCACCTCCAGAAACATTTGCTTCAGGCTAATTGGCCGTTCCAAATTGCCCGTAATGTGTGAGTGTGAGCGTGCATGGTTGTTTGTCATTGTGTGGCTCCGCGGCACACTGGCGACACGCTCGGAGTTTGCCCCACCTCACTCCCAGTGCCAGCTGGGATAGGCTCCAGCTACCGGTGAACCGCGCAAGCGGATGAAGCGGGCAGGAAGAGGAATGAATGAATAAAAGTCATTTTAAAAATCAAAATTAAAATCAAGTATCCCTATCTCTCACATATACAAAATAAAAATATGAAACACAAGCCGCAGCTTAGAACATTTGCAGAAAATAATACTTTTCCTTTTTCACAATGTTTTAAGGTTGTTAACTTTTATGTGATCCAAAAAAGTTTGTAAAATATTTTCTTGGTGTGGTTAACAACCTGCCAATTTACAGAGTATTTACAGCTAGAACAGATAGTTGATGAATCAGTTCATTCACTGAAAAAAGTTCATTATTAATTTTGATATTCAAACAACTCGCATAAAAATGATATATATTAGCAGTGACATGTTTCATAGTGCAAACGGTAAACTGTTAATCTTTGGTTTGTGGTTTGTTGTTCAGACCAGAATGGCTCCATCCTTCACCCTGACACTCATGTATTATATTTTAATTTTGAAGTATGTCAATTTTTTTCCCTCATAATTGAACAGTATCAGGGTATGTAGATATGGGACCTACCATATTCCCAACACACAGATGTTTCTTTTGAAGAAAGACTTTTATTCCTGGAAATCATCAGATGTAGAACAATCAGTGTTTAAGGCTTTCATTGCAGGAGAAACTTGAAAGCTTAGTGCCATTTAGGATTATTCTTTTTTTTTTCTTCTCAGCAAACAGATATATTTTACATTTAAAATGTTGTAATTAAACTCCCTTCGACTTGTCCCATAAGGGGTTGCCACAGTGTGTCATCCTTTTTCCATTTCTAAATGAATGCCTATATTTGTTTGGCAAAGTCTTTCACACCGGATGCAGTTCCTGCCTCTACCCTCTGCATTCATCCACGCTTGGGACCAGCCTACAGTTGGCACATGCGAAGTATGCCCTCTACTACTGAGCTACATCCCTGAATAGTGTTGAAATTTGTAATTAAATGTTGATAATGCAGCAAAGCTTCTGTTTGTACTTATGTTTTCAGAAACGTTTTGATTCCCTATCCATCCTCTGTCCTGTTATTCACTGCCTCGTGATTTTACCTGTTGGACATCAACATTTCTTTCTAGCTTGTATTGAAAGGTGTGACTAGAAAACCTTTTTGTGACTCATACCCTTTGCTGTGTGTGTGCTCTGCCTCCTGATCTGCCTTCTTTCTACTGGAAAAAATTCTCATCCCTTTACTCCTTTGTGAATTTTCATTTCAGCTTCATCTTATGACAGCCATCTGTCAAGTGTAACACCAATCAATAGCAGTGCTCCACAGCTAACTTATTAGTATACATGACCAGCACTGCTGCTGTGGAACGTTGCCGTGATGGATTGTTGGATTTTTAGATGCTTTATCATCGCCCTGCAACACATAGCTGCAAGGCTTTCCTTTCATGTTGCTCTAAAGTCCTTTTCTTCATGTGAGCTGAGGATGACTCCTGTCGAAGGAAGATGCAGGAACCCCGGCAGACAGGGGTGTGTTTGATAATGTGTCCATGAAACTTTCACCTTCTGCTGATGTATTGGTGGGGAAAGACTGTCTGAAACCTGTCTTAACTCTCCATAAGTGTTTTTAGTCATGGTGACACAAATTTATGGAGGGCAATATTAGTTGGTTCACCATGTTGTTTGATCCCCAACTGAAAATCAATTGAAAAAAACCAAACTTTCTTTTTACCATAGAATTGAAACTTTTTCAAAATCAGTGACTCACTTTTTGTGTTTGGCGCGGAGTAAAAATAGTTGGGTTGCTTGAATTATTGTTTTTTCCAACCAGAAAAGATTTCCTGAGTGTGAACAGGTTGGGCTTTCCTATTTAATTGCCTATCCAAGTTATAATTTTTAACAGTGCAGCTTCAGTGTTCTCCCTCTTATCACATCGACTGTTCAAATGAAAACACAATGACTCCATTGTTGCGTGACAGAGCGATAAAAGCCAGAGCTTTCAGGGTTAGTCCTACAGCAGAGTTCATGAAACAAGCCCAAACTTCCTCTTCTTTGTGAAGTGTGCTCCAAGGCGAGTCTATCGCACCAACAGAGCCAGCACCTCAGTCACTGATGATGCCCAATGAGTGTTAACTGCTGTGCCTGTGCCTTCTCTTTTAGATCTCACACTTTCTCTCTGTCTCTCTGCACAAACACTCACACGGGAGTGTTATCTCAACCGACTCATGGCAGCATGTGATGCAGCAGAATTAAAGTTTGCCCTGCGACAAGTGTCAAATGGAAGAGTTTGTGTCCTTGCTGCTCCAAACTGCAGCCAGGGGGTTGCTTAACTCAAGAAAGTAGTTAAATGAGTGAGGTTCTAGGCAGGCTGCTGGGTGAAGAATTCAGAGAAAGCCTTCTGTAAAAGCTGATCCCTATTTAGTGTTTGGGTCAATAGATCTAAAGATCCTCAACCAACTCACGGCAGGGTCTAAACCTGAACGCATCATTTCACAAGCACAACTCGATTGTTGCAGGAAGTGTATTCAGCATCACATAGTGTTAAACACATTGTTCCCTCTTGTATTTGTACGCTTGTTTCATCACAAGACGTGCTGGGTGCTTCTTATCTCCAACATGTGGGCGGACTCTTTTATAATAGCGCGCTGCTGACAGCTGGGCAGTACCATGCTGCGCCATCTGGATCCCCTCCGGCTGGCCTTTCAGCAAGTCAGTCATAAACCGGCAGAGGTTCTTCCTGTCTGGGCCAATGCTGCACCCCTTAGGACAGACACACACAATCCATTGACTGGTGCCGTAACACTCAGCCACATGAAAGACATGTTTTTTGTTGTTGTTGTTTTTTAACTCATTCAATCATTCATTCATCTTCCAAACCGCGTTATCCGCTGAAGCGGGTCATAGGGAGCTGGAGCCTATCCCAGCTGGCATAGGGCATGAGGCGGGGGACACTGCGGGCATGACGCCAGTGCGCCACGGAGCCACACACAAAGACAGATAACCATGCACACACACACTCACTTCTACGGGCAATTTTGGACTGGACAATTAACCTGAAGCGCATATTTTTCGAGGTGGGAGGAAGCCGGAGAACCTGGAGAGAACCCACGCAGCAGGACTCAATCCTGGACCTCCCGTGTTGTGCGGCGACAGCGCTACCCACTGCGCCCTAATGCAATCAGCGGTAAAAGAAGAAGTAGATTTAGTTAGAAAAGTTAAAAGCCTATGTAGTTTCCTGGAGATGAGTGAGCATGACCTGTTTCTTGGTGCATGAAGGGTAGAGCCTAAACACACCCATCTTAAATCTACACATTGACTTAGTTCCTCCATTCTTTGTTAAGCCAACCTCCCAAACAATGTGTAACCGCCACCTCTTACTTCATTTCCTCTCCGTTTCCTGAAACACAGGAAATTGGGTAGTTTTGTCTCCCCCAGGTTGGAGAAAGGGAGGGTGGACTGCACCAAAGGTCGCCGACGCCATCTACCTGTAACAGTTACTCCTCAGGCCTGTGGATTGTCAGAATCCCAAGTTAAAAACGTGACATCACTGTGAAAGCTGCTTCACCTGACATACATACCCAGCAGCATTGATCCACCTTCAGGTCTCCTTCACTCCTCCTCCACAGATCCATTGTTTTATCAGCTCTTCCTCCTTCATCACATCTAAGGCTTGGGTCATCAAGTGTGTTTCAACACTCTCACTGGTTGCGTCAAGTATTTATACAAACTGACCTTTTCTTTTTCACGCTTCTTCTCCTCTTCACCTTTACGCTCATATCTCATCATCTTTTCTTGTGTCCTGCTCCCCGCTTTCCCTCCTTTCCATTTTCTTTTTTCTGTTTTCTCCTTCTCATGCCTCTCTCTCTCTTTCGGGCATTATTTCAATCCGTCACTCTCATCTTACTTTTCTCCTGTTCAGATTTTTTTTCTCTAATCATTAACTTGACTGTTCATCCATCTTTTTTGCACTGGATTCTCTTTCTATCAATCCAGCTCGTCGGTGGTCTCTCTCTAAAAAGGGTCGTCACACTGTTGTTTTTTGTGTTTTCTTACCTTGTTTTCTCATTTGTATTGAAAATATAGGAGTTTCACAATTTTGTCCATCATTAACCTTGCCTGAAACAGTAGTGCCCATCATCTTTTGTCAACAAATGATTCATAAAAGCTTGTTCAGGATATTAAATCGATTCAGCAGTCCACTGTAACATTCACACATCCTTGAAGCTCTAATATCTAATTCACTGTTCAAACAGTGTGTGTGTTGTGTGTTTCTCTCTAAAGCTTTAGGTTTAGGAATCAGTCAAATACAGACTTTAGTTTTAAGTGTAGTGTTTATAATTTCAGCTGAAAGTCCATTTTTGTCTGTTTCAGTTTACTGCTAAAAGAGTAATAAACTAATAATAATAATAATAATAATAATAATAATGGATTAGATTTATATAGCGCTTTTCTGGACACACTCAAAGACGCTTTACATTGGATCCATTATTCATTCACTCCTCATTCATACCTGGTAGATGGTAGACTACGTGTGTAGCCACAGCTGCCCTGGGGCAGACTGACGGCTACTATTCAACAAGAACCAATACTTAAAGCAGCAATTACAATGACAGTTTTACAGCACTTTAGCCTCATCTCTCATCTGAACAGGATGATCCTACTAATCTTATGGCTTTTATAAGAATCAATCTCTGAAACTGTGGTTGCTTTGCATTTCAACATGCACCGAGAATGTGCTTAATGAGATATTTTATTATATCTCTATAGTTGAAGTGGATGTTCAAGTAAAACCGGAAGTTGTAATTAGCATTAAATACAGGCTATTCCTGGAGTTAGTCTTACATTTGGTTGCTAAGTGCCTGTTTTACATAAACATGTCTTCATGGTTATGTAAAAAAGCTCATTACGACCTGCAGCAGTGTGTTGGACCAATGTCTGCTCTGCAAACCTGCTTCACCCATCTCGTCTTTGTCATTCATCACACTTGATGCTGCATGTTGTGTGCAGACAATGATCTGAAACAAATATATGCTGTGTTTGGTTAACACATCGATTCATAAAACCCCATTTACACAAGCAACAGACCATCAGAGATTGTTGTTTCAGTCTCTTCACTCTATTATTACAAGAAAGGTGGTTAACCCCTAAAGGCAGCCCTGACACATTTATCCTCAGAATGAGAGGTGTTGTCGTTCGTCTGATATATCAACACATCCTCATGTTCGGGACTAATACTCCTAAACTAGCCGTTGCTCTTTATTATGTTGAATGTGATTTCTGTTCAAAACCCGCTTCACCACTGTTGCGGGTCGCGGGGTTGCTGGAGCTATCCCAGCCGAGTCGAGGCGTAATGCAGGGTACACTCAGTGCACCGCGGAGCCACATGTAGATAGACAAACACGCATGCACATACTCTCATCTACAGGCAATTTGGGACCTGAAGCGCATGTTTTTGGGGGTGGGAGGTAGCGGAGACCCCACACAGACACGGGGAGAACAAGCAAACTCCGCACAGAGCGGGACTCAAACCAGGGAACCGCTTTGCACTGCGGCGACTGCGTCATCGTGACACCCAGGTCCACAACAGTCTACTAGTTAAAGCATTGTAGGAGGGCATTGCTCATCACTTTTTTGTTCGTGTCTTTTTCAGATCTTCCCATGGAGTACAATCCCTCTGATCATCCTCGGGCCAGCACAATATTCCTCAGCAAGTCGCAGACTGATGGTGAGTGTTTCTCCATAAGTGCCTGACATTTCACCTTAACTTACAGATAAGACACTGCATTATCAAAGGAGATTGTTCAGGGCAGAATGTAAGAAGGCAGGAGGGCCAAATGGTCCATTGGGAGTGTAAGACCTGTGATTATACGTCTGGGGCCGTGGTTGTATCACATGAGGTCAGCAGAGTGTGAGGCGAGGTGACGTTGTGTTCAAACAAAAAAACTGTGATGCAAACATTATTTTGATAGAGATGGAAATAAAATGCAGAGACAGTAAAGAGTGACTTTCCCTGGTAGGTCCACATTGCCCTCTAATGGCTGGAGGACTGGTCTGCATTCCTCTAAAGACAGTGGCACTAATGGTTTAGCCAGGATGTGCTTTAATCATCTAATGTTAGTTCTCTAATAAATCTATGTATCAAACACTGGAAACTGTTAAATGCTTCATGGGCCTTTAACCCTTTATGCTTGCTAAGTTTTTATTGTCACTCATCCTCAGATGGGGCTGGGAAGTGTCAGGTTACATATAAAGCAGTCTGCCAAGCTTTTTGTGTATCTTTATTGTCCAACTGGCACACTGTCTGTTTTGTATGGAAGCAGTTTGATTGATGCAGGGATTTTACATGTGCAGCTGTAAAATGGATCATTGATCAACCTCTTGTTCTGTAGCTTAAAGGCTGTAGGAGGGGTTCCTATAAAAGTCAAATACCATTCAGTGTTTGATTCCCACTGGGGTGTTTTCCTCGTCTCAGAGACCAATGCCTTTTAATTAATGGAAATATGATGAAGCTGTTGATAAGTGGCTTATTATTGTGTCATTTGCGCAGTGGAGAAAATTAGTTTCAGCCCCAGTTCCCATATCCTGAGGGCTGAGATATTGATCTGATGTTGGTTGCTCATTTATTAGCCTCAACTAGCTCTTGTGTGAATATACATTGAACTGTTTTTCACGTATGCTGTACACTGCATTTACTAAAGGCCATTGTGAATTTGTGTTGTAAGCAAACTTAGAGACAACTTGGACTTTGTGTTTTTTCAGTTGCTCTGCCAAACAAAAGAGGTAAGCATAAATGTCTCTGGTCTAATGGCAGGTGTGTTTGGTCCTTAGCATTCAGTCTCAAGCTTTTCTGTAGCTTTGGTTTTGAGCTGCATCGTCTTCTGTTAGTAGATGCCTTCACTGCTGGGCTGCTGATGTCATTCTGTGTGTGTGTGTGTGTGTGTGTGTGTGTGTGTGTGTGTGTGTGTGTGTGTGTGTGTGTGTGTGTGTGTGTGTGTGTGTGTGTGTGTGTGTGTGTGTGTGTGTGTGTGTGTGTGTGTGTGTGTGTGTGTGTGTGTGTGTGTGTGTGTGTGTTTAATCTACCAGACATTTTTAGACAGAATCAATAAACCTTCTGTATGTTGGCAGAGTGAACCATTCCCTTGTTTATAAGAAGGATAAATGTTATAATGCTAGAATCTGAATTAATATTTTTTCTTAAATCCGTTGAAAATATTTCTGTCTGGATTGTGATTGTGTTTTCTACTCATACAGTCATCCAGAAAAGAGGAGCTTCTTTTTGCAGCAGAGAAAAGCCAGACAAAAAGAAAACATATGCATTTGTGTGTAGGTGTGTGTAGGTGTGTGAGTCTGTGTGTTTTTGTGTCAGAGAGGTGAGAGGCAGACAGCGCTGTGGTGAGAGGCGCCAGACAGCTTGTTATGTCACTATGTGCGTGTGTGTGTACTCGTGCATGCGTGTGTGTGTGTGTGTGTATGTGTAAGTGTGTGTGTGCGTGTGTGTGTGCAGGCCTGTGCGAACACATGTGTGCATCTGCATTTTCTCCACTCTGCTTTGCTGGTTGTGTATTCTCCTACGTAAGAGTGAACATATAGACAAACATGGGCGCTCACACGCTGCGTGTGTTTCATCCCATGTTGAATTTGGTTTTGCATATGAGCTGATTTGTGTTAAAATACAGCAATGAAAACAAAACAGCTGAAAGAAGAATTTCTTTTCAGTAAATACAAGTATCTCACATTTAATCAGCTCTTATATTGGTGAATGTGATGAAAGTATTGTCAAAAAAAACCTCATTGTCACACATTAAAATACCGTTTCCAGTGTATTAGGAGAGAAAGACATTTTCAAGCTTTGAAATGTCGATTTAAAACTGCTTTGTGTTTTTTTGTTGTTGTTGCCATGTGAAATAACTGAGGACAAAAAGCTCGTCATCCAGTGTTTGTCCTTTGGTTCTATGATGCCAGCTGACTTGCAAACCCTTGGCAGACGCTGCTCTCTGTCTGTGAGGGTTGTGTACTGCACTCGTGCTGACCCACACATGCGGACACTGACACCTCTTCTCTCGCCTCTTTTCCAGTTCGGGAGAAACGCAAGAGCCTTTACATCAACCACGTAAGTAAGACACGGGAGTCGTGATGCTTTTATCATGTGACGCTGTTGATCGGATGTAACTTTGAATACAGGGTGATTGATTCTGATGTTCTGATTTTTTACAAGTTCACACACATTTCGGAGAACAAGGTAATGTAAAAATGTTGCTTGAATGCTTCTTTCATTGCCCCCACCCCCATCCCCACCCTGCCTCAAACCCTGATCATGTTTTAGTTCATCTTTATCTCTGCCTCTAAGTCTGACTGGATGGGATCAGTCTGTCTCTTTTAATGGGGAATAAACGATATAGTAAAGGCTTCAGTGATTTCAGATTCAATCAAATCAAAAGTTTGTCACTCAGTGGACGTTTTGGGACTCGTATGAAGATGAACTCCACCATAAATGTCATCTTTCACGTGAATCACACTAGACCAACAGCCTACCCTGCTCTCCATGGCTGCCAGAAGGCCCGTCAGGTGCTCCAAGTATAGACCACAGTCTGACATGTGTGTCTGTTTATATATGTATTTTTGTGCGTGAACAGCATCACCCAGGCCCCATGAGACGGAAGTACAGCTCATGTTCCACTATATTCCTTGACGACAGCACTGTCAGCCAGCCCAACCTCAAATACACCATCAAATGGTAAGGACACACTTGTTTCACACTGGTGTAAAGTCACAGTTCCCGTTTTGAATGGCCCTGAATATCCTTTGTTTGTCTTTACAGTGTAGCCCTCGCAATATACTATCACATTAAGAACAGGTATGTTTTCATTTATTCCCTTTGCAACTCCTGAATTCCACAGCTTCAGAGATCAGAATCAAACATTAGCAGACAAGCTTAACAATTTCAGAAAATAGTGTTTCCATGTAGGACTGTGGTAACTCTGTCTGTCAAAAATATGACATTTCAGTCTGGTTTTGCGTAATTCTCAGTGAATTTGATCTAAATTCTATAAGGGGCATTAAAGGTGCCTGTAAATCTGAAATAAACAGAGCAAGCCCAACAGAAGATAAAGAAAAGACACGTTTAGGATAAAGCCACAAAAATGAACCGATTGATTGATTTGATATGGTGAAGGATGAAGTTGTATTTTTTATTAAATGAGTCCCAATCCAGTGTTCTTTGTCATTCCAGAGAAGTTGACGGAAGAATGTTGTTGGACATATTTGATGAGAAGCTGCACCCACTGTCGGTAAGTCCATACCAATCCAATAAGAGAGTCAGCAGGAGCATTCCATTCATATGTATTCTTATATGCTTTCCTCCCAATAAATGCTAGGTTTCAGTCCAAACATTTCCTTAACTGCTTTATCAAAGAAAAAAAAAACCCCATCTATGAGCTCATGTTCGTGAACGATGTGTGTGTTTGTCTGGAAATGTTTATCCTTCTGTTGTAGAAATCTGAGATCCCTCCTGATTACGACAAACACGACCCCGAGCAGAAACAGATCTACCGCTTTGTCAGGACGCTGTTCAGCGCTGCACAGCTCACCGCTGAGTGTGCAATTGTCACACTGGTGAGTCTCAGAAAACAGAATGTGTTTTAAACGCGGAGCTGCACCTCCAGTCTTGTGGGCTATTGATGAAACTAATGTAGAACACGGCAAACAAGTTGACAACGACAAACAAGTAGACCCGCATTAAATAGGGTAGTGTTACACTGTTAGTGTTATTGTAAGCTATGTCAGTGACGGCGTTATCGCTGTGGAGTGAATCGATTTTCAGATCTTACATTCTCCACATACTGTTTATTTTTTAGGTGAACCGGTCTCACAGATAGTGTGAATGGTTTCTAAGAGGTGGGCCTGTGAGCCTGTGTGGTGACATCACAAATAAACGAGCAGCCAGTCCCGTTCCAGTGTTGAGTGTAAACACAAGCAAGCCTTTATTCTGCGTAAACTGAGAATGTTCTGTGCAGTGAAGTGAGAAGCATCTTATCTCCAGCTGTCAAACGTGTGGAAAAATAGTAAATTCACATCTTCCAATTCACAAATATTATCACCACTTTATAAGATCAAGTGTGCTGTACCTTATTATGTCATTGAACATAAGCAGTAGTAGTGTTGTGCACAGCCTGTGTTGTATAGGTGTGAATCGGCATATGGAAATGTTCAGCTATTTATGGAAATATCCTAAAGTGATTATTATATTTTATTCTGCAAATGTTGCATCAGTCTGATTTTTATGTAATTAAATTCTCCTTGTGGAAGAGTAATTTGAGTTTAAAATCTAATTGAATTGTGTAATGTCACGATTAAATTGTCTTGATGGCCAAAAACAGTTGTGGATCCAGTCTGTGCTGAGGCTGATCAGACAGGTTATCATGACCTGTCCTGTTAGGAAACGCCGTTTCACTTGTTCTCTTCTGCCTTCCCGACAATCTTTCTAAATGTTCATATGTGGACTTCATACCTTCCTCTTTCATCACATGAACAGCTCAGTTTATCTCTCTGCAAATTGTGTTGCCAGAAATACTTTAAAGTAATCCAGTTTTCACAGGTGAGATGAGGAAATGCTTTCAAAAACAATTTCTCTTCCTGCTGCAGGGATATTCCGTATAAACCTGTTTAAAACATTAGTTTTACTCTCCCTTCTCTTATTTCTCTTGCCCTCTTGCTCCGACTATTGTCAAATCACTCCTGGTCATTTCAATAATTAACTCTTTCGCCACTGATCTGCCCAGAAACATGTCTTTCCACACTATGTCGCTCTGGCAGACACGTGTGACCCTGCAGACTGGGAAGTTCAGGGTTAACATAACTGCCCCGGTGACCTAGTATTGAGTTACTGTGTTCCTGACAGATGCAAGCATGTGTGAACTGTGTGGAGGGCTGAATGGGTGAATGGGTGAGCCCTCATGTTAGTGGCAGGAAACAAAAGCAGGCTAATGCAGCTATCTGTGCGTGTCTTTGTCTTTATGCGTAGGCATCCTCTGATATAAATGTGTCAGAGGAACTCTGTGCACACAAAGTTACGCTGGACTGGCACCAGGCCAACCTCATCATCACAGCCTCTTCAACCCCCAGGGTCCAGTCTAGCATGCCACCAGTAATTGAATAGGGCTGGTGGCTAGCTCCGCTAGACGCCACTGGGCATTCTCTTTCACTTCCCAGTCATTACATCAGAGATCAGGAAAGGAAAGGATTCTTAAAGGAATGGAGACGACAGCGATCCAGAAAGTCTGCTTGTCTTCTGTAATGGGGATGGATCACAGCACAAGAAGGAAGGGCAACACAATTTAGTATTTGACTTTACTGCTGCACTCATTTCCATATCATCCGGTGCTGTATCACATGTTTTATATGACACACATACTGCTGCTGCATTTAAAGTTTTAGTGACTCAGGAATCACCAAATAAACCATGATGGATTTTTAAGTTGTTTTTTTATAGTTATCTCTCTGCTGTGACTTTCTAACAGTCTGTGGACTCTCTTATTGTTTTGGGGGGCTTTGCTTATTTCCTGCAACCTGGTTTGGTGTGTGTTTGCAGGTTGGAACACAAAAGCTAGGTTAGCACCGCCTGCAGGCACAAAACCCAACCCAGCATGGCTTGTTAGCTTTAGGAGGGAAGGAGATAAGTCAGGCAGCAGAGTGTGATCGTTTCTCCCCTCTTCCAGCCTGTTGACTGCTTGTCTGAACCAGGAGCTACATTTTCATGTTGCATGAATAGGTGGCCTTCTGCTTTGCCAGTTTTCTAGGATCATTCATTAGTTTTTAATAAATAGTGTAGTTATTATGCATAAATGCACTAAAAATGCCACTACAGAATCTGCCTTGGTAGATCTGCTTTTACTACTGTACTCTATCTATGCTTTATGCTCCCAACGCTGAACTGTATTCTGTTGAGCCTGCAGTATATATTTGATTTCGACTTAAATCATAACCTGACTATGGACCAGAAACAGACAACCATAAGGTGGGGATTCTGTTTGCAGTTTTTTTGAGTGTGGAGCAGTTTCAAAATCAGATTTCATCAGAAAACTCTGATGTGTGGTAGCATTCGTCTGCAAGCTCGACGTGAAGCTGCCTCCATGCAGCAGATCACTGCAGCATTGATGTTTGACAAAGAATAAAAATTCAGTGGACTGTATTACAAAGCGGTGATCGGTCAGACAAAGCTCCTGCCCCGTGGGCTGCAGACTGTGGGAATTGTTGTGAGTGGAAGAGGGAAATGAAAATGCAGAGAGAGGTGGAGTGTTTCCATCCACGCATAGATTTTAATGAGCAAGCAACGAGGAAGCCGGATTCCATCTGGTTCTGACATCTCGTTATTGTGATGTTACCTGGGGGGGGGGGGGGGGGGGGTTGGCAGGAGAGTGAAAAATAGTAGGCAGCAAACTAACTCTGCAGCTGAATGTAGACGGGGAGAGAAGAGGCTGATTAAAAACAGAAACCGCTGGGAAAACATTCTGGTGAAACAGATGAAACATCAGTATATTGATTGATTGATTATTAATCCCTGAGGAAATTTCACATATCCACTGCTCAGACATAAATAATAAATACTAGATAAACACTACACTAACAGACATCGTTGGGTTTTTTTTTTAATTTTTATTTTATATACTGATTTTAATCCCCAAAGAGAATTTAGTGGAACATTCTAGTTGAATCATGCATATATTAGTGTGTACAGGCCCTGAACACACAATCACACACAGGGGGCCTGTATGCATGCAGGAGAGGTAGAGTGGTGGGAAGCCCCGATGTGGATCACCCAAATGAGCAACTCTGGGTGTTTTTTTGAGTGGGAGCAGGAATCAAACTGCTGATCTTGGAAAATTTGACGACCCGCTCTACTGCCCGCTCTACCGCCATATTGTATACAGGGCCGCCACTGCCGTCCCTACGACACATATATAACAACAATGGGACATATACTAAAGTACAAAGAGTATAAAATAGAATAAAGTGCCATCAGTGCCAGTTTGTGTTGTGCTCATGTTCTGGAAGGACACAGAGGTCTCACATGTAACATGTCTTTGTCTAAGGTGTATTTAGAGAGACTCCTGACCTACGCTGAGATCGACATTTGCCCTGCCAACTGGAAGAGAATCGTGTTGGGAGCCATCCTCCTGGCATCTAAGGTGTGGGACGACCAGGCGGTCTGGAACGTCGACTACTGCCAAATACTCAAAGACATCACTGTGGAGGACATGTGAGTGGCTGGACACACATACTGTAGATGTAATGAAGCGACACCAGTAGGTTCCGTAGGATCAGGTCAGACCTGATAAATACTTGTATTATCTTCATAGAAGCATATGAATAATAATATAGAACCTCCTGTAAGCATTAAAGAAATGTTTTTTTTTTCTCAAATGAAACAGACCAGCTTGCAGCCCGGACAGTTTTTGAGGAAAACAATAGTTTTAGTCAATGCCCAATTTATTTCCTTTCCAGATCTCACTGATCAGATAGTGTTAGTCTTAGTTATTAGCCATACTTCTTAACTACTGAGCTTGTCTTCGCCCCATTTAGCTTCTGACTCTGAGCATTATTGAAGAGGTATAATTTGTGTTCTGGATATGTTCAGAGTGGCGTCTTTTCTTGTGGCTCCTGGTTTGATTGGTATTGTAGTCCTTATTCGTTGTTCGAGTGAAATGTATTCATGATGCCTCCTAAAACCACACAAAAATATATTTTATTCTCAGTTATTGTTCATGATTTCCCAATGAGGGAATGACCTAAATCTACACTATAATGTCGACAAGCTCAAACAATAGCTGGTTTATTAGAGATGGATGGATTCTACTGTTCCTAATGAAACAGGATATTATTTGCAGGGATTAACCTTGAAGTTTCTGTATTCACATATTGACTGTATGATCGTCAGTCACACCGGTAGTGTGTGTGTGGGACAGAGAAAAAGCATCTTGTTGTAACGCCACAGGAATCCATCTTATTCTAGAGAACACAGTGCTGCAGACGTGTCACCAATGGTTCATATTTCCATCCTAGGGCTCATATTTTATGGGGCAGTGACTGTTATCCACCTGTTTCAGACTCTCCAGCGAGAAGAGCCAGACACGAGCTTCTGCTATACTTCCATATGGCAATTTAGCAGAAAGTGATTCTTACACAAAGATTGCTTCAGAATATCCAATCTAGCTGTGTTTTCTATCTATTCTCCTGAAAATACACAACTAGATTCCCCTTCCCAATTCGTGACAGACTAGAACGTAACTGAAATACCTGCTGAAATCTCTGGTAAGAATTCTGAGGACCAGAGAAACCCAAGAAATAGATGAGAACAGTGCCAAGGCAAGATTAAAAAGAAGCAGCATTATTAGGCAGAGTTTAGCTACAGCAGACTAAATATAGCTCGTCTCTTGCTGCATGCCTGTGAGTGTGTGTGGGTGGGGGTAAAAAGACGAAGGAAGAAGAGATGCTTCTTGTGCAGGTTACAGTGCAAAATGAATCAGTGATGGATGAAGATGAACAGATGAAGGCAGCTGGCAGGGATGCAACACAAGGGCCTGCAAGGCAACAGTATTTTAAGGATTTGGGATTAATTTTCTGTTTTGCTTTTCATATTCAAATATATCTTATTTCCAAGATGAGGAAAGGTTTCTCTGTGTCTGCTCTGAGGGATTTGGGTAGTGTGCGTTAATGAGAAGACACACAGTCTGTGTGTGTGTGTGTGTGATGATGGGATTTCTAGGATAGTCTCATGAGCATTAAAATTCTCTGCAGTCTCACTTCATCTTCAGCCTTTTTATTTATAGACGCAACAAAACAAACTTCACTTCAGTCTCAACCAGGTCAGCTTTGTGCATGTAGTTACTCATCTTCTCTGTGTCTCTAAAAAGGAACGAACTGGAGCGTCAGTTCCTAGAGCTGCTTCAGTTCAACATCAACGTGCCGTCCAGCGTCTACGCCAAGTATTACTTTGACCTGCGCTCTCTGGCCGAGGCCAACAACCTCAGCTTCCCCCTAGAACCCCTCAGCCGGGACAAGGCCCAGAAACTAGAGGTGAGGTCCAACTTCTTCTCACATGAAAGCAATAACAAGTGCAATTTATTGATCCCACTGATTGCTGAGTCTGATCATACAGGTAAGTTTCTACTGGAAAAACATACCATAGATGTGGATGAGGGTTAGATGCAGGCAACTGATTCGCTGTGGCGACCCCTGAAGGGAAAAGCCGAAAGGAAAAGAAGAAGATGTGGATGATGTTTTTATGCAATTATTAATTTCTTTTAATAATCCTCCTCCTCTGACTTCAGGCCATCTCACGGTTGTGTGATGACAAATACAAGGACTTGAGGAAACAAGCCAAGAAGCGGTCGGTGAGTGCAGACAACCTGACGGTGGTGCGGTGGTGTCCAGCCATCATCTCCTAACACTGGCCGTCTGCAGCGCCGGATAGACTGTCAGATGCACTGCACGGTATTTCTGGATGGTAAGCAGCCACAGCAGGTGGACAGCAGACCTGTTGGTCAATGGATCTGTCTGGAACACACACACGTACACGCACGCACGCACACATGCGCGCGCACACACACACGCACACACACACACACAGACAATCTCTAACACACAGTCGCCCCTTCTAGTCGTTGTACATAAAAGAAACCCACTGGCTGACTGTACTGAACCAAACAGAGCTGAGCTGGACCAAACTGAGTGTAAAAGTGAATGATAATGAATGATAAAGAAAAGAAATGCGCCGATCTGACGACAAAATGAAGGCGGGAATAGAAGAGAAGAAGAAGTGGATGAGGACTGCAGCAGCATTCCATGATTCCCTCTGAGGCTAGCCTGGTTGACTGAGGGAGGCTGTGGACATTCCTTTTAATTTACAGTAGTTCTCTACTTCAGTGTCTGAGCCGAAGTATTAGGTGATAGTATTTGTTTTGACAGCTTACAGGCATGTTTTAAAACTTCTAACATGCTCAATTCTTTATGTTTTTGTTAATCTGTTTCTTTTTTAATTAGTTTTTTATTCCAGTCCTTCAATAACGTCAGCGAGCAGCACACAGGACAATCGTGTACATCCCCTCTTTGCATCTGGCTCATGTATTTGACTGGACTACATATCATTCGCCCTCCATTCATTTGCATCATAGCCAGGCAGTTGGGGCTAATATTCATAACGCTAATGTCGAAAAGGCAAATCAGTGTTTAGCTTCA
This sequence comes from Antennarius striatus, assembly GCF_040054535.1. NCBI lineage: Eukaryota > Metazoa > Chordata > Actinopteri > Lophiiformes > Antennariidae > Antennarius > Antennarius striatus. The sequence continues at coordinate 13,683,473 of NC_090795.1, forward strand.
GGTCACTGTGGCAGCACCAGGAATTCAGCTGCTGTCACTTAAAGCAATATCCCTGCATCGCTTTTCTGTTGTGATGCAATGTGATGAAGCACGTATACCTGGGAGACGACTGCCTGGGCGGCAGTGGCCCACTACTCTGTCATATTTGAGACATACTGTAGAGCTGATGACGTACTAAATTCACTGCCATCTTCCTGACCTGTGGTGCCTGTAATAAGCATATTTAACACTTTTCCCCTTTCCTCTGGAGGAATAGAACAAATAACTGGAGTATTTTTTTCCTTTAACATTTTGTACAGTTCTTCCAGCTGACAGAGAAACAGCACAAATGGAATTCTGGCATCTAGAACCCATTAGAGGCAACATTCTTCAGGGTTGTTTTAAGGAGGAAAGAAATGAACGAAAGAGCATTAAGTGACGATTCAAACACTGCGAGAAATGTTCGATTGTATACATTTTGCTAAATTGTCTCTGTACAGTGTAAATACAGCACCAGTGTGCAAAATCTGTAGATGGATATCATACTGTAGAAAACCAGAATGATGTTAGAGTATTTATATTGGATCCATTTTTACTGTACAAGAGGGAGAGGGTAAATATGTTTGCTTTCTTGCTCCTATGACAAATCAAGTGAAGTATTAAGACTTAAATGGGAGACACCACTCTGTCTGTTTTGTTGTTACGATGTTGTCACACTGCAGAAAATGACTTTTTTTTGTGTTACATATAATTATTAGATAATACAAGACAATTAATATGACTGTGTGGAAGCATTGCCAGATTCATGTGTGTTTAAGTGATAATGCTCGTTTTTTTTATGGAAACCCCCAACTGACAAAATGTAATAAAAGGTGAAAACACACTAAGTGAATACATCAGTCAAGAGTATTGTTTTCTGTATAATTCAGCTTGTGTAAAAAGCTTCATGGTTTTTCTTCCACCTCTTAACAGTTTTTCTTACCCATTAATCTTTTAATAAAGACAATTAAAACTAAACTCTTATATATCTTATAATAAAACACATTTCTAAACATTGCATCTCAGGACTTTTTTTGCATGGCAGCAACACAGCCAGTGTTTAAAACCTATTGGCAGCAAAGCTGGGGTAGTGAATTGTATGAGCCAGCATCATCACATCTGCTGCACATTTGGGAAAGATCCGCAAAAAAACAAAAAAAAAAGATTAAATCTGTGTTAAGACCAGTAAGAAAGAAACAAAAAAGGTGTTGATAAGTTTTAATGATCAACTGATTTGTGGTAAAGGATTGATACATTTTACCAACTGATTGTTTTATATTTATTATTATTTAACTAACATTGAATTAATTGATGTATCAGTCAAAACTTTGACTTAATAAAAAAACCTTTTTTTACATGTTGTCATTTTTTGGGCTCCATAGAATCTGGTGTTTACTGGAGATAATTGAAATTGAACGAATCATTTCGTTTGCTTGACAAATATTCAGAAGAAAATAATGCAAGAATATAATACAGGTTTTCTCTGTCTGGGTTTCATTCTGCAATGGGTTGATTAAAGTGTGAAATATTTCCTTAATAACAGCTTTATGATCTTCGATGTTTGCCTTATGATCAACAGGACTAACATTTTCCTCCCGTGCATCAGGCAAACAGGCCGTGGAGTTTATAATTAACCTGCATCTTGGACGAGGACACAAAAATGTTGGATTAAAGTCCAGATTAAATTGTGATGTGTGTCACCATCAATCTGTTTGGTTATTTATGAATTTTATTCCTTCGATTTCCGTCCTGTTGTTCATAGAATTAGACGGTCGGTTACATTTCCAGTGCCGACCCAGAGGTGTGTTTTGGGAACAGATTTACACCAAGGTGCTGAAGATGTGAAGTAAATGAAAAGGTGTTGCGACTTGGATGGGCAGTTGTTTTTGCACGAGTGAGTGAAAACTTAAGTGTGTCTTTATAGGAAAGTTACTGGAGTTGCTCAATTCAAAGATTGTATATCCTATTTATTATGTGTGTGTGTGTGTATACATACAGCCCCGGTCTGCTGTTCTCTGGAGCCACAGGTGAACGTCAGTGCCATGTAGTTAATGTAACCTTTGAGCCTGACAGTAAATACGCTGGCTGTGTGGCGTCCTATCAGATAGGTAGGTGTGTGTCATAGCCTTGTGCACTGAACTCTACCTCTGCATAGTCTCTACTTTTATTTTTTTCTTTCTCTTTGGCATTTTATGGATTTCATTCATTGTATTAATTGCTTTTAATTCTGTAAAGCACTTTGTGTTGCATGTCCTAGCAGGAAAAGCGCTCTACAAATAAAGTTGATTAATTGATCATGTGAGATCATGATAATTCAAACTCACCCTTTACAGGGCAGTCATTGAAATACTTTGAAATTCAAACATTCGGTGTTAGAGTGTTGCTGGAGGACATAACAAAATGATTTTTGTTGTAACATTTTTAAAAATAATTCAAATCAAATTCCTAAAATAGTCCATCACACAAGTGCTGTAGCTGTGACTGTTGATTTTTCATTGATTGATCGAGAAGTTTGACTGTATTCTATTAAAAATCAGCGCATCTTCTATTTTCAGAGTCCTGTTCCTGCTCTCAGTTCGCCAAACATTTTTCTCTGTGTGACTTTGGCTATGATTTATAGAACTGCTCCCACTCTTTCTCTAATGAAGCAGTGTTTAGAAATCCTGTGCAAGAATAAACTTAAAATCCTTGCAATAAACCAAGTCTATGTTTTTTCTTTAAATCCATCAATTGCCAAAAGCTGACAATGCAGACATCATGGTGTCTTGAGTGCTATGTCAATATTTCGATTTGCGCTATAACTGAGGTAACACAAAAATTATATTCTTCTCATTTAGAATTCTATAATAGCCCTGGTTTATATTTCAGTCGCTGCTCTGATAATGATGATAAAGGTCAGCGTAATGCAATGAAGAGGTGCTGTAGCTTTTGAGAGAACGATGTTCTGTATGTGCTACATCTACCACAACTTACTGAAAGACGACACAGATCCACAAACTGAAATGTCAAAACATATTTATTGTTTTAACGCACACCACGTCTTACAATCTCTCATCCTCACTCCATTTCCTTTAAAGGAATTTTAAGAAAAATACAGCTTTGTTCTCTATCGATGCAATGTGGTTTTCATTTAATAGGGACTAAATTCTTTGTACTACTTGAAATGATCTTTTATTCGAAATACGTTTATTATTTGTGTTCTTTTTGGCTTTGATTTGGTTTTCACCATCAGATGTTGGACACCTTTTTACTAACTTTTCTGTTGATGGAAAAGTTCAAATGCATGTAATGACTTAAGACTTGAGGAATAGAACTCGACAGTGTCACTGAAATATAGTGATCATTCTCTGTTGGATTGTCTCTACAAACCAAACTGACATGTTCTTGTAAATATGTGTATTGCAGCCTTATAATGATTATATCATGTCTGTAGCATAACATCCCAGAGGCATTGAAGTGAGTATAAATCGGATTCCTGATGTCCAAAAGCCTTTACTATCCCGATGTATTATATTTTTTCCCATCGGACATTATAGAGAAACAAAGGGTCATTACACTCACCCTCAAGCCCTGTGATGCATGTTGTTGACCCTGAAGTTGTGTAGGAATGTTTGACACTGATACCAGCAACAGGCAACACAACATGATCTTGCTTTCAAGCTATCTCCATGATTAATAACGTCTGAATGGGGTCAGCTGTCTGAGGGAAAATTCAACCAACAGAGCTTCAAACATGAAAGTATTCACTGGATTTTATTTTATCGTATTTTTTATTGCTCTGATTATATGCTTTTGCTTTTATCCATATTTTATTTTTTTAATCGATTAATTTTACTTATAATATTTGAGCCATTCTGTCTTTTATAATGTTTGTTCTTTTTTATTTATTTGCCTGTACAGCACTTTGGTCGACTGCGGTTGTGGTAAAGTGCTCAACAAATAAAGATTGGATTGGATTGGATTGATAAAAGACTTAACATTACGAGCCGTCTCAAAGACACAGCCCTGCTTTAGACGTTGATGGTTTTATTCTGACTTTCTTTAACAATGACTCCATATCTGCATATCAGTTACTCCATTACTACACACTGAACAAAGAAATGTCCTATAAAGTATGAATCTTCAGCAAATTACATGTCCAATTCTCTAGCTGACTAATGTCACATAGAACACTAAGTCCATAATAATACATTTAAAAACACAACTTGAAAAGTATTTGTTGTATCACTAATAAGACTGCACAATACTAGTGGGAAAAATGACATTGCCAAATAACATTTTACAATGTTGTGCTATATGTGGACTCTCATTTTCAGTGTTTTGGGGTCTGTGCTGTTCTGTGATAGAACTTTACCCTCCTTTGAGGGTAAAATTTGAGAAAAAATTTTCCCCACAAAATTACAAGCGGACAAGATAAATAATTTCTATACTGTATTTTCTTACCATTTCAAACAATGTTAAATATCTGCTAATTCTATGTAAAGAAAAACTGACTGCACCAAGAGATAAACCTATCTTTATTCTGATCAGTCAGAAGATGAGAACCCTGCAGGTTTTCCTTTTGTGTCAAGCAGCAAACAAAGTTCCAACATGAGTTAAAATGCCTGACTTGATGTCTCCCATGATGTGTTGTCGGCATATTGGGGTGTCTTTACTAAAAGAACACACTGGCCAACTCTCGCTTAAGAAAGTTATTGGTTCATCCTTAATGATCATTAATAGATTACATCAGCTGGACAGTATATCAAATTACCTCAGTGGGAGATCCAATAATGCTACTGAAGTTACATGCATACCACTACAATAATACTTTTTTTATTCTGTGAAATCAGAGGATGTGTTTGGAGGTCATAATTACTGGAGAAATATTGTTTCGTCAGTCAGTAAAAAAGAAATCTGACTGTCCATAACTTGGCTTTTAAAAGTACAGTAGTTGATATATACACACACAAACATACTGAAAATTAGCCTTAACTTCCGGGTAGACGACGGAAGCATGATAGTGTGAGGTTTTCAAGTGAGCTTGGGAAGAGAGATACTGTATATATACAGTATATAGGTGGGAAGAGATATATACACTCAGTATATACTCTGTGTGTGTGAGTGTGTATATATATACATACAGTATATACAGTATATACACTCTAGCCTTGTGAGATTCTTACTGTGATCCCATATGGAGGTGCTAATAACTATTGATCTGTAGTGATTATAAGCCAAATCCAGCTTTAGCCATGCGTCCCACCAGAGACCTTTTCCATGCTGGAAAACAAAGTTGTATTCCTAATACAACTTTGTATTAGGAATATATTTCTTGTTATATTAAAGTGTGCATAATCCTGGTTTTATAATTATAGCATTAATTTGTTTTGGCTTTTGTAGAAATGATTGAATAGTTCTATATTACATCCATTTGCAATAACATTTCATACATCGTCATTGGTTGTGGGAACATACAGTTACATCTTCTATTTCACAAGGGACAAACCATGCTTTTTGCATGTCTGCATGTAAACTTGATTTATTACTGTAAGATGCAGTATGAGATGCTTGTTTGATTATGAAGCAGCCGTTTTGAACATGCTCAATATTGTGCTTGAGAACTTAATACAGCAATTTAGAGTGAGTAAGCCAGGAGGCTTGTTACCCTCCTGTAAAGACGACCAGCAGCACCAAAATATCTTTGCAATGCCACGATGGGGACGTGCCTTTGAGAGTGTGTTAAGAATAGACCCACAATGGGACTCACTCCTGTCTTCTGTTGTCTGAGGACAGACAGTTGTCTGCAGGGGACATTGGAAGAGGTGAGCTGCATGGTTTTCGTCAGAGAACTAGAACCTTGGCTGACTCTAATGGATCATATTGAATTTTGCCAAACAGAACCTAGAATATAGTAGAGAAGAAAGATTCTAACCACCAGGGGAACTTGATATCTATCAACCTGGAGGTTCCTGTGCTCCTGGAAGTCACTTTGCCCTTTAGAAGACAGGGCAGAGGAGAGGTTGCTGGAAGCTTAAAGACTCTAAGATTTTGGAAAGCTTCGAGTGCAGGAAGAATGGTGGAGTCAAGTGTCTCTGACACCATCTTTATTTCTATCAATCACAGCATCACTTTTATGGGTGAGTTGACTCATTTTCTGGTTCCTGATCAACAGGAACTTCTATATCAAATTTTTTTTTTACTGCAAGGTCTTCAAGTCAACACCAATATTTATTTTTTCAGGGAAGGTTTGGCTCATTGTGATGATCTTCCTCCGTATCCTGATCCTCCTCTTTGCTGGCTATCCTCTCTTCCAGGATGAGCAAGAGAGATTTGTTTGTAACACTATTCAGCCCGGCTGTGCCAACGTGTGCTACGATCTGTTTTCTCCCATCTCTCTGTTTCGCTTCTGGTTGGTGCAGCTCACCACTTTATGTCTACCCTACATCATCTTTATTATCTACGTGATCCATAAAATCTCAAATGGTTTCACAGTGGACCCAAACTTCCCTGGTCAAGTCAAAGCCTCATCACTTGTCAAGAGTCCTCTGGAGCAGTTCAACAAGATGTCTGTGAACAAGAGGCTGGAAAGGATTGGATGGGCCCAGTGCTTCACCGGAGTTTACTTCCTCCATCTGGTGTTCAGAACATTCCTGGAGGCAGGATTCGGGGCAGCGCACTACTACCTATTTGGTTTCTACATCCCAAGGAGGTTCCTGTGCCAGCAGCCACCCTGCACTACCCAGGTGGACTGCTACATCTCCAGGCCCACAGAAAAGACAATGATGCTCAACTTCATGCTTGGGGTGGCTGCTCTGTCACTTTTCCTAAATGTGTTGGATTTCATCTGCACCATCAAGCAGTCTGTAATTCAGAAGAGCAGGATGAAGACATTGATTGAGAAGATTTACGAGGAACAGCAGTGTTTCCTTTCAGAAGAAGGAGCCTCAGGAGCAATAGAGCCAAATGCCTCTGTGACTAAAGATCTAGAGAGGGAGGATGGTCAGAGAGGAAGTTTCCGGAAGAGACAAGGCAGCAAAGGTTCTTCTGAGCACTCCACTCTTCCCTCTTCACTGGGACCTCAAGGATGCAACACCAATGGGAATAATGGCTACTCTATTTCCCAAGAGGAAGCTCCAGAAAGGAATGGCAGTGAAGTGGCTCTGTACCCACCTGAGCTGGCGGGAACTCCAAGATCTATTCGTGTTAGCAAAAGAAGTGGACTCAAACCGCCACCTCCGCCAAGACGGGATCTCCGGTCAACCCTTAGTGGGTCAGCCAGGTCCATTGGGGATGTTTCTGTTGCAACAGCAGTCTGTAACAAAAGGGAAGGCCAATATACGCTGGTTGAACTGGGTACCAATGCAGTGCTACAAACAAATGATGATGGGCAAGAGAAGAAATCAGAATGGGTTTGACTTGGAAAATTTGGATTGCTTTATTTCCAGCCTGTTTGTTGAACACAAACGTCTCATATAGCCAGACAATATTCCCCAAGGCTTGTAATGAACAATACAGCCGGCTCTGTCATTTGAGGGGAATCTGAAATGGCAATGTGTTCATTGGACATCGTAGACTCATGACGCATTATCAAAGCCACTGTGATTTTTATAATGACATCAGATCATGTTACGTTTGTGGAGATGAGTGGCACATAGCAACCAGAATTCAAGTCATGAATGTCACCTCTCCTAACAAAACAAGTAAAGAATGGCATGGCAGTTCAATGCCTTAAGCGTCCTTGAAGACCCATAACCTTGAGAAAATCTAAAAGAGTACGGTACACCTGTTTCTTCCCTTGTTGACTTTACCCCCACCTTTCTGAACTCACTGTCTCTTTACAAAGACAGGCCTGTCCTACATACACAACCCCCACCTCCCACCAGTTTGTCTATATGATAGCATGCAGTCCTCTTTTAAGTTTGTGTGGCTAGTGTTAAAAGACATGGATGCCCACAGGCCCTGACCTTTTGGATTAAGAGGGTCAGGCCTGAAATGAAAGACAAAACTTTGGTCAAGGTGGCATTTATCAAGCACATATAATGGAATAAGATACTCCTCAGAAAGTAATTATCTCTCCGCCCAATAGAGACTTCGTATTTATGAAGATAGATTGTCACTCTATTTTCAGGCCTCGTGGAGCTTAAGAGGAATACAAATCTTAATGTATACTGCCACTACAAATAGACCACAACGGATCCCTGGGCTGGGTTGCTTGTTGCCCTCCAGGATATCTGCTTTTTCTTTGCTTTGGCTTTGGTTTCACCTTGATCATAGCTGAGATTCATATGGATCAGATAGCAGCTACCATTCAAACAAGTCATACATGATATTTATCCTGGAGCTGCCACAGAATGTAGCCTGAATCTGACATATTTCAAGATGTTCTGGTCCATTTGCTAGAAATTTACCGATTACCTTCAGGTTGTGATGATACTCCCACAGCAAATCAGCCACATCACAGTTGCATGTGCTTCTCAATAGCTGAGGGGCTGGTCTCAGTGTAAACAGATAGCTCTTGATCTTCCTCCTCTTGTGGTCTCTTTGAAGGAGACAACAAAAGCTCTCAGCCTCACATCTCACCCACCTACTGCATGTTGTGTTCTGACTGTCATGAGGTGGACCACTGGGTATTCAGTGAGATCACAGCAGGTTGAATGGTACTGAACGTCCTTAGTACACCCAGGGTTTAGTGTAAGAAGTTCAAGCTGAAGTACATATTTGTAAATACTCTCCGGTAATTGTTCATATAATTACCAGTGAGTAATTATATGACAAAGTGACTTTTTAAGTTATATATGTCGTCAAGAGCTGTGTTTGTTGAAATACATGTAAAACAATGAATAATCAATGTTGTAATCTGACTGCCTGGTTGTCATTTATATTAAAATCAATATTTCATTAATATCTCCCAAAACAATATTACATACATTTTGGTGCATTTTCATACAAATATATGTGTAAATGTACTTTGCTTTATTTGTTCCATCTCTTAAGTATTTCAGTGAATTTCACCTTTCCTTGTTCAATTATGACTATGGATGTATTACTGAAACTACATTGACACTAAATGTCATATTAATGCACTTTACTGCAACCATCATTATTTGTTCCAGTCCATTTTGCAGCAGTTGCCTCACCAGTACTGTAACCTGAAATCTTTTAAAATATAAAATGTTGCTCGATATTAAAGTCAATACCATATGAAATGTAAAATTGGGCTTTGAAGACAACAACTGATGTATGATTATTTCTTTCTCTACATACTATTTCTATTACACATGACACACACACACAAACACGCACGCACGCACACACACACACACACACACACACACACACACACACACACACACACACACACACACACACACACACACACATTCTAGTTCTTTTTCCAATAAATCCCATAACAAAAAAGCAAATCTAGTCAAGACATCTTAGAGGATTTCTTTTCTGTGCCTCGTATTTTCTATACAATATTCAAGTGGCACTTATTAGCTCTGTTGAGAAAGAGTTCTTTCCCATCTCAACCAACTTGGTTGGTAGAGAGGAATGTATTAATCTGTGGGAGATATTAAAAAATCAGTTCTAGAACAAGGACCTATCCAACATGAGATCCCCAATTTTCTCTCTCTCTCTCTCTCTCTCTCTCTCTCTCTCTCTCTCTCTCTCTCTCTCTCTCAACTTCACAAGTGTCTAAACATTACAATGAGGAAGTGAATTCCTGCTTCATCTGCCGAAAACAGACTTTGTATAGCATCCATCCATTGATTTTTTGAAGACAAAACTGAAGATGAGTCATAAATGTCTCATCTTGAGCCAATTGTCTGGCTTGTGGGTCAAAGGTGTTGCTGGATCCTGATGACTGCCCCCTCTGTTGACAAAGCAAACGTATTGCATAATATTCAGCTAAAAAGCATATTTTCAGTTGCAAATATGGCAAATGTGTTCGGTAATTTGAAATACACATTTTGTTCGGAGGGGTTTGAGTTCCATGTTTGCAAGGCTGGCAAATGCTTTGATTGTGTGTTCCCTTTATTTCATATTTAGTCTTATTACGCAACAATTACATCACTCTATGACGCGGTAAAACAGTAAAAGTAAAGATTACGGCAGCTTTCATAGTTTTTGCAGGTTTCTGCACGTTACATGGAATGCAGATACTCATAACCAATAGCGTGTACGCACACTGTAGTTTTTGCAGTCCGACCCTATTTGAGCAGAGGCAGGACTTGGACTTATGTAACAAGTTATAAAGTGCAGATCCAGGCTCCTGTCTTCATCCAGCCCATTCCACTATGGTTCTTCCTCTTGTCCTATTGTGTATCTGTTTTTCCTTCTTTGTCCTCTGTCTGAAATGTCGGAGACCCCAAAACTTTCCCCCTGGACCTCCTGCGCTACCCGTACTAGGGAACCTGTTGAACCTCAGCATAGACAACCCCATTAGGGATCTGGAGCGAGTAAGTACCACCCCAAAATGGGACTTAGGGGTTAGTCATGTTAACAATGTGAGTGGCTGCTGTACTTACTTACCTACTGTTAGACACTGCTTGCGTTTGGCAATGATTCATAATCATTTTAAGAGCTCCTGACCATACTCTTCTCTAGTTGAGGAAGCGCTATGGAAGCACCTACAGCCTCTTCATTGGACCAAAACCAGTTGTTGTCATCAATGGACTGCAGGCCATGAAGGAGGCCATGATAACAAAGGCTGCTGATTTTGCCGGAAGACCGCAGGATATTTTTCTCTCTGACTTCGCCGGTGAAGGTAAGACGGCAATGGGGTTTCATAGACATAGTCATTCTACCACAGTCTTGGTTAATGTTTGGTGAGTATTGCAACTGCAAACTGAAAAGGATCATATAAATAAAAGTATATTTTTTCTGGTCTCTACATACAGTGTATGTAGTGGTCCTCTCTAACTTTACCAACACCTAGAACATGGGAAAACAAACAGGTCCTGTATCGACTGTTCAGCCACAAACTCATGAAACAGTTCTCAAACACACTGATCAAAAATCAGCTCCCGTCAGGAGGTAACAAAAGGGGTGATTTGCATAGCCCCACCCCATCTGCACGAGAACACACCCATCTTCCCATATAAGGGGGCGTTCATCCTCGAAGGTGAAGTTTAGCGTGTTCAGGTGTGTGGTACAATGTCTTCACTCAGAGATCGACACACAAGTTGTCCAGTTGTTGTTTTCTACAAATCAACACAACAGATACTACTCTGTCCCAGAAGAAGATGAAAAGTACAGACACTGGCTGCATTTCATTTTTTATGACGTCAACAACGTTGTCTATAAACATTAGCCCATGCTACCGTTGACCACATCCTCTCCCTGAGAGGGGCATGTAACAGGCAAGGAAGGCGTTGACAGATGGAGCTCATTAGCATTTAAAGTTGTAGGCACAGAAACAGCCTGCTCTCAATAGAGATGATGTGAGTGACTTTTAGACTGTGGTCCTAAAATTCAGGACCACAGATCAGTTTGGGGCTAAACGTTTTGAATACAGTGTAGTTGGACGTCTGACAGCTGTACGACATTGATTAAAAAGAATATAATATTGCCCGCTCTACCACTGAGACAAAGCGGGCGGTAGAGCGGGTCGTCCAATGTTCTGAGATTTGTGGTCGATTCCCACTCCCGCCCAAAAAACACCCAGAGGTTAGCTGACAGTGGGAGGTGTCAGCTCACCTCTGGAGCCCTGCCGAGGGCTCCGGAGAAAATTTGAAATTTGTCTTGGTACTTTCAACAGAGCTGCTCGTCGCTACAGGATGCGACGCTGGGACTGATGTTCTGTTACTTGTAAGCGACGTTGGGGGGCCTTTTCGTTAGGTGGGGGCCCTACACAATGTACGTTGTATGCGTTAGCCAAAATCCGTCACAGAACGTAGCAAAACATAAGGAACTTTCAACAATTCTGTTAATAAAGTTTGACTGACTGACTGATCTCAGTATTTCCCAACCACTGTGGTGCCGGAAATAACCCACTTTAAAATTAATTGGTCTAAAAAATGCCATTGTGCTGTCATCTGGATTCTAGTGACGGTCCATTCTATTAGTCTGTGGAAACATACGGAGAAACTGGCATAAAGGTGAATGAAAGACCCTCAAAGCTGAACTTTCAGCCTTTTCTGAAATTTCAAGAGCAGAGTCACTGCTAGACAAAGGTGTCTGGTGTGCTGCATTGATTTACAAATGTAGTTGATTGCTCGGGAGGGGCGCATTCAGGCTTGTGTATTCTGTCTGCAGCGACATGCTGTGAGATTCATGGCGGTGAGACACAGACGTTAAAGTCAGTTCTAAGAGTAAAACAGAGTCAAATTTGCCAGTAAATTAGCAGCCTGGCATTAAAAAGTAGTTTAAAAATTGTTGAGGACACACAGCAGCAAATAGCTGCACCTCACCTCCGACTGGACTACCGATCGAAACAATATTTAATTAATGAAGACGAATGTTGGAGCTTAAAAATCTGCCTCAAACTTCAGATCAGGAAATAATCCGCTCTGTTCGAACTGAGTGGTCCACTCATGATGAATTTAACCAGTTTTTCATGTCAGGTTTTTTAATATGCGTGTTGACTTCTTTCTAAGATGGCAAAGTGATCAAGTGATCAAGTTTCCTTGATGAGGCTCAGAATGGCTTCACTGAAATAACAATAGGGCCACAGCTGACTAAAGGCACTCACAGTCATGAATGCTCTGGCTAGTGGACGGATAGCGCAACTACAGCCACTAGTTTTTTAAATCTACTTTACATTTTTTTGTAATATGCGCCTTATAATCCGGTGCGCATTATATACAGAATAAATTATAAAATAACAATTCATTAAAGGTGCGCCTTATAATCCAGTGCTTCTTATAGTGCAGAATATACTGTAATCGGCTTTCTTTCATTGAGAGTAAAGCTAAAAATCATTAACCCCCACTTCTACTCTGATAATTTTTGTAAAGTCCCTGTTATGGAAGCTAATTGATGGAAGATCAAACCGGAAATGAGTATTATTAGGGAGTGGGAGGCTTTTTCCATGCAAGATACTGCCGCTGTCTTTGTGCTACTGCTTGACAGGTGGGGAACAATTATGGAAGACAGGAAATCTAAAGGCCTGGAAATCCCGCCCCACTTCAGCAACTACAGCACAATTTGGACTAGAAATTCTATCTGGCCCATCTGTTACTCTCTCTTTGTCTCTCTTTTCCTTGCCCTGTGTCTCTCCCCAGTATATTTCCTTTCCCACCCAGCTGGTCAATGTGGATGACCGCCCTCCAGAGTCTGGGACCTGCCCGGAGTTTCTTCCTCAATGAGGGAGTGTTTCCCTGCCACTGTCGCTTATGCGTGCTCTGGAGGGTTCTGTTGGGTTCTGTTTGGTTCTTTTGGGTTTTACCGCAACAAACCTATTTGGGATTGGATAGAATGGCAGCGTGTGCACACTCAGCGGCTCCTCTCTCTCCCGCTAGTGTGGTTCTTTTGTGGTTTTTTTTACTGCCTGTGGTTCTGAGAGGACTGTAATTTCATCTGTGCTGTATGTCGTGCATACAAGGTATATTTGACAATAAAGTTGTCTTTGACTTTGAATGAGCTAATCAGCTATTAGCTTGTCACTAAATTGGTACAATACATATAGTGGACTAAAAAGTGCAGTATTTTCCATCAAACTTGACATATGTAGCAGAATAGCTGCCATAAAGCTGTATATACTGTACTGTATTATAGCCCAACAGTGAAATACATCAAAGCTGTACTTTAAGTCTGGTAATAGAATTCTCTATAGTTACAGTATGCCCATGTCCTCATCTGCTTTAGGAATGGTTATGGCAGATTATGGCCCTAGATAGAAGGAGCATCGTCGCTTTGCTCTGATGACCTTGAGGAATTTTGGTCTGGGGAAGCAGTCCATGGAGCAAAGGATTCTGGGAGAGATACAGTACACAATGGAAACTTTGGAAAAGAGCATTGGCATGTTGTTACTCACCAGATCTGTCACACTACAGTACCTAATGTTATGTGGTCTTTGGTTGAGCCATTTTTTACTTGACATCCATCACAGGTACAACTTTAGATCCTCAAGTCATGTTTCATAATGCGGCGTCCAACATCATCTGCCAGATTCTGCTTGGAACACGCTTTGACTACGACGACAACTTCATCAAGGTGGTCATTCAGTGCTTTAAAGAAAATGGCAAGATAGCTAATGGGCCCTGGGCTATGGTGAGTAGGTAACAGCATAAAATCAGGTACTTTGCCATCAGAATAAATGAGATAGAAATAAAATATCACACAAATGCAAACAAAAGTACACAGACATTCTTGACTGAAATATATATCAGCAACAGACCTCACAAAAATAAAATTTAAAGACTTCAGATCTTCTTTAAAACTTAAACGACTGTTTGCAATCAGAGGTTAATCTGATCTTATTTGTTGCATTCAAGGCACATCGAATATTACATTTGGGAAATACTGTATGAGCTCATGTGAGGTCACGTTTTCTAGTTTTTCCCATGTTAAGAAATACAAAGTTTAATATTATCCTGAATGCTGCACGTGTGCAGAGTAAAACCAGCCTCTCCATGTTGTTTCCAAAGTAAAATCATATTTTTTGTTGCACCAGATCAAGAAACCAAAATAGAAATCAGATTTTCCCTTCCAGCTGTATGACTTCTTCCCTTTTATTCGGAAATTGCCATTGCCCTTCATGAAGGCCTTTCGCAACCTTGAGGTGAGTGTCTCTACCTCTCATTTCTCCCTCAAAACATTACAACCATGCTTCATTGTCTTTAGGTTTCACTTGGAGTCATCATTGTCTAATGTAGCCCATAGGGCTATAAGAAAGATTACAATGATGTGTGTCCCTGTATGTCCTTTTATTTTTCCTTAGGTTTGTAAGAAACTTGTAAATCATCACATTGTTGAGCACAAACAGACTAGGGTCCCTGGTCAACCACGAGATTTCCTTGACTGTTATCTAGATGAAATTGAAAAGGTGAGTGTCAAGAAAACAATGTTATGTAAATTATATAAAGATAATTGGGGAAAAAAATTGAATAAATTTTTCTCTTTACAGAGAAAGGGTGATGGTTCGTCATTTTGTGAGGATGCACTCGCTATGCTCATTCTGGACCTACACTTTGCTGGGACTGACACTACATCCAACACCCTGCTCACCGGCTTCCTCTACCTCATGACCTACCCACAGGTACAAGGTGTGTCAACCCCTTACATTCAGTCTGTCGTTCTTCAAATGCCTTGCTCTGCTCATTTCACTAAAATGTACTTTAATATTTATATCGCCGCTGGCAGAGCGATGTCAGCAGGAGATAGACCTGGTGCTGGAAAAGAAGGACCATGTCTGTTATGATGACAGACACAACATGCCTTACTTGCAGGTACATGCAGGTCCAATGGACACTGTGGATCACTCATTGCTTTTTAAACGTGTTCCTGTGTGTGTGGTGTGGACTGTTGTGTTAACAACAAATGAAAGTCTTACACATTCATTGATTTTTCTGCTGTGGCAAAACCAGATTTAAAACTTTCTTATAGAGCCAGTGTGTATTTCTTGAATTCCAGGCTGTGATCCATGAAGTCCAAAGGAGAGCCAACACCATCCCTCTCAGTGTTTTCCACTGTACAACACGGAACACACAGCTCAGTGGATATTTTGTGCCCAAAGTAAGATAGAAGGTTTCCTTTAGTCATTGTTTTAAAAGTTTACTTTCCATTATTGACCTGCAGTGTCGCAAACAAAACCACAACGAAAGCAAAAAAATGAAGCCTGATTTTGTATCCCATTGACATTGGAAAATATTAGGTGCTTACATGTGTATAATTGATTAGGTCAATATGACTCTAGATTTCTCTCTGGAAATACAGGTAGTCCTCAAGATACAAACATTCAACTTACAAACATTTGGAGATACGAACAAAAGCACGCGACCATGTGCGACAGTTGCCCTGCATTTACCCTTCCTGCCACAACCCCCGCGGGGGCAGCACTTCTGCGTTCATGCTTCTCCAACAATCATCTCCCCCATCTTGTTCTTGAACATCTCCCTGTGAGCATCTCAGAGCGTCAGACTTCGTAGCTTGGATACTTTACTGTTTATCATGGATAATTCAACATAGGCTGGTGAAGATAGTCATAGTGGTAACCATCTCTCTGATGACAGCTTTGCCTCTCACCGACAACAGCTGACCTTGGTTGTTGTTGGATGCGCTTAAAGAAACTGGTCAAGAGTTCTTTGAAGTCTTTTCTTCTTCTCCTCCTCAAGGATTAAATTATAAGAAGCAAAAGTTTACCATAAAATAATCTGAAGTCAGAACAAAAGGGTGAATTATGAATGACGCTTAACCGTAGGTATTGGAACGGTATGTGTATATTTTAATATGATTAAATGCAGTAATGTTACAGTAATACATACAGTAACATTAAATTATGTATTTTTAATGATTTTCCAGTGATTTTAAAGTCCAATATTGGTGGCAGGTAGACTTAAAATCAAGTGAAATGATGTTGAAATGATGTAAACTTCAATTTTATTGTATTTTTCTTAAAGCGTCTTATAATCAAAAACCACTTAATTTGAAACGACCTGTACCTGTATTTTATTTCATTATGTATTGTTTTTATGTCCTGTTATCGTTTCTGTTAAGTCTAAGGGACTAATAGATTATTATTTAGAGTAGTAATGGCATTAAATGACCTCCAATAGCAACTATTAATTGGCATTTGATAAATAAACACAAACTATTCAGCTTACAAACAACCTCTTGGAACCAATGGTGTTTTTTTAGGTTGAGTACTACCTATATGTCTAAAATGTATCTTTAAGTTCATTTATCTTTTTCCATATTTACTATATTAAACCATATCAAGTTTTCAGGAAATAATTGTACTTTCTGGCAGAAAGGGAAGAACATTTAAAAGAACAAGAAATTTGAGGAAAATATGAGTCAGCAACTAAGAATCAACAACCAGAAGAAAAAAGATCACTTGGTGACTAGAATTAAAGCAAGATTTGGTTATCAAAAATGTTTCATGTTGATAACAGAAATGTAATTTTCTTTTAACATGTATTGAAATCATATCAATATAAGCAAACAAACAAATAAACAAACACACAATCAAAGTTATACCTGGGGTCTGTTTCTGCTCAGGGTACAATGGTTATCCAGAACTTGGACTCCGTGCTGAATGAGAAGGGACAGTGGAAATTCCCTCATGAATTCAACCCAGACAACTTCCTGAATGAACAGGGAGAGTTCGTGAAGCCTGAGGCCTTCATGCCTTTCTCTGCAGGTATGAGAACATGCCACGGTGTTTAATGTTCTATCATGAGGAACACTCCTGACTGTTGATTACATATGTATCTCAGGTTCTCGTGTGTGTCTCGGAGAGGGTCTGGCTCGCATGGAGATTTTCCTCGTCATGGGGAATCTGCTGAGGAAGTTCAGGTTTATCTGGCCTGAAGATGCAGGAGAACCAGACTACACCCCCGTCTTTGGTGTTAGCCAGTCTCCCCAGTCTTATCGCATGAAGATCCAGCGCCTCAAGCAGTAGATAGTCTTTGATTACACAGGACAAATATTTTGTAGCATGAGTTTGAGTTTGGACACATCCGCAAATTTACTTGAAAGGGAAGCTTATAGTTACATTGTGTGAAAATAATAAATGACATATTTTCAAATAACATATTTTCGATCACCTTAAAAAAAAAATCTAGTTAATGGCGCCCTCAAGCGAACAAACTCAGATAATGCATCTAAGATTCAGCCGTGGCCTACAAACATTCAAAAGCATGGGACTAAGACCACTGCTGGTGGTACTATTGCCACTACCACCAACAACAATAATAACATTAACAATAATATAAAACAATATGAAAGACTACTGTAATAAATTCTATTTTGATATATATTACATACAGAGACATTTATTACGCTTTGCCACTGTTTATTCTTTGTGAATCATGTCAAATAACAAAGATGTTGCTATTTTGTCAATTCTCATGCTGTCGTTTTGCGTCATGCTAAATAAGATGAGCTGTTGATCCTCTACATAAATATAAGAATATGCTAAATCACAAATGGTCAGATTTCATTTCCCTTGATTAAAGCAACGTATTGAACACCCACTACAATTAAGGTACAGAAAAAAGAATCAAGTTGTTTTGTAATACACTGCAACAATACTTTCAAGTGCAACTCTCACTGATTGCTTATCATCTGATTGTTCTGTGCAATATTTATTTATTATGAAAGCCACAACATTACCCTCATGTTTAATGTGGAGTGTAGGTGCAGGATTTGTGGTGCAGAGGGTTCATACAAAGAGAGAAAGAAAGTGACTCTGTGAAAAGAGTAAGCACTTCAGATGAAAGAAAGTTTCATTTGTGTAACATGTCAGTCATTCAGGGAGGACCGAAGGAACACAGTGTTCCATGTTTGTGTGTGTGTGTATACGTTTGTGCGTTTATGTGGCAGGGGGTGGGAGTTTTGGATTGAAAAAGGCAGCAGAAGTGCACTGGAAGGAAAGATTTGAATAACATGCCTGAGCAGGAGGTCAGGAGATTCTACGTCCATCTACTGAAATCACGGACAACTGCAGTCACTGTTACACATAATTATATTATATATCATGTATATGGAAACAAATGTAATGTCGGAGGGAGACATAATATTAACTCTTAGATTCTTCATAGATAAAACCTGATGTAATCACGTGTTTGTATAAAACATTTAGTTTACAAGCTGTGGTCAGACAGCACAAGTAGACCACCCTATTAAACCTACTCAGAATTTCACTTTTATCAAAACAAACTTCCCATTGAAATCACAGAGGAATTTGGAGTTTAAAATGTTTATTTCCGCAAATTTTAAGCATTAGATATGGACAGGTGTCCCTGTTTGTCATAATGTTTTCCTGGAAAAAATGCAAAAAGTTCAAAACTGTTTTTCAGCCCTATTAGGAATAAGAAGTAGCTGAAAATGAGTAAAAGAATCATCAGGACTATTGCAAAAGTAGTGGAAATATTATTAGTAGCAACAGGGGTGATAGAGATGGTAAGGGCTGTAGTAGTACTACTGTCATGCCCCAATTAGTTCAATTAAGTATGTGTCTTTGTCATAACCACAGCAACATAGAAGCAGTGCATTTTGGGAGTCAGGAAGTAAAATTCATAATAATAATAATAATAATAATAATAATAATAATAATAATAATAATAATAATAATAATAATAATCTTCTTCTTTTCCTTTCGGCTTTTCCCTTCAGGGGTCGCCACAGCGAATCAATTGCCTCCATCTAACCCTGTCTTCTGCATCTTCTTCTCTCACACCAACTACCTTCATGTCTTCCCTCATTACATCCATAAACCTCCTCTTTGGTCTTCCTGTAGGCCTCCTGCCTGGCAGTTCAAAACTCAGCATCCTTCTACCAATATATTCACTATCTCTCCTCTGGACATGTCCAAACCATCTCAGTCTGGCTTCTCTGACTTTGTCTCCAAAACCTCTAACATGTGCTGTCCCTCTGATGTACTCATTCCAGATCCTATCCTTCCTGGTCACTCCCAGAGAGAACCTCAGCATCTTCATCTCTGCTACCTCCAGCTCTGCCTCCTATCTTTTCCTCAGTGACACTGTCTCTAGACCAAACAACATCGCTGGTCTCACCACAGTTTTGTACACCTTTCCTTTCATTTTAGCTGATACTCTTCTATCACACATCACACCTGACACTTTCCTCCACCCGTTCCATCCTGCCTGGACACGCTTCTTCACCTCTTTTCCACACTCTCCATTGCTCTGGACTGTTGACCCTAAGTACTTAAAATCCTCCACCTTCTTGATCTCTTCTCCCTGTAACCTCACTCTTCCACTTGGGTCCCTCTCATTCACACACAGGTACTCTGTATTACTGCGGCTAACCTTCGTTCCTCTCCTTTCCAGGGCAAACCTCCACCTCTCTAGCTTCTCCTCCACCTGTTCCCTGCTCTCACTGCAGATCACAATGTCATCTGCAAACATCATAGTCCATGGAGATTCCTGTCTAACCTCGTCTGTCAGCCTGTCCATCACCATAGCGAACAAGATGGGGCCCAGAGCTGATCCCTGATGCAGTCCCACCTCCACCTTGAATTCCTCTGTCACACCTACAGTACACCTCACCACTGTCTTACAGTCCTCATACGTGTCCTGCACCGCTCTAACATACTTCTCTGCCACTCCAGACTTCTTCATACAATACCACAGTTCCTCTCTGGGCACCCTGTCATAAGCTTTCTCCAGATCTACAAAAACACAATGCAGCTCCCTCTGGCTCTCTTTGTACTTCTCTATCAACATCCTCAAAGCAAATACTGCATCTGTAGTACTCTTTTTTGGCATGAAACCATAAAGTTGCTCACAAATGTTCACTTCTGCCCTTAGTCTTGCTTCCACTACTCTTTCTAATAACTTCATTGTATGGCTCATCAGCTTTATTCCTCTGTA
This sequence comes from Antennarius striatus, assembly GCF_040054535.1. Classification (NCBI taxonomy): domain Eukaryota; kingdom Metazoa; phylum Chordata; class Actinopteri; order Lophiiformes; family Antennariidae; genus Antennarius; species Antennarius striatus. Next base: position 13,703,974 of record NC_090795.1, read on the forward strand.
GTTGCCACAACTCTGCACAAATGGGCACCAGCACACTTCTCCTCCATTCCTCAGGCATCTTCTCACTATCTAAGATCCTGTTGAACAACCCAGTCAGAAACTCTACTGCCACCTCTCCTAGACACTTCCATACCTCTACAGGTATATCATCAGGACCAACTGCCTTTCCACTCTTCATCCTCTTCAATGCCCTCCTCACTTCATCCTGACTGATCTTTGCTACATCCTGGTCCACAACCGTCACCTCTTCTAGTCTTTGTTCGCTCTCATTTTCCAAGTTCATCAACTCTTCAAAGTACTCTTTCCATCTTCCCATCACACTACTGGCACCTGTCAATAGGCTTCCATCCCTATCCTTAATCACCCTAACCTGCTGCACGTCCTTCCCATCTCTATCTCTCTGTCTTGCCAACTGGTATAGATCAGTCTCTCCCTCCTTACTGTCCAACCTAGCATACAAGTCATCATAAACTTTATGTTTGGCCTTTGCTACCTCTACCTTCACCTTACGCTGCATCTCCCTGTACTCCTGTCTACTCTCCTCAGTCCTCTCAGTGTCCCACTTCTTAGCTAACCTCTTTCTCTGTATACACTCCTGTACCTCCTCATTCTACCATCAAGTCTCCTTATCTACTGTCCTTCCAAATGACACACCAAGTACTCTCCTACCTGTCTTTTCACTTTTCCTTTTTCAGCTTCCACCATTTTGTCTTCTGCTCTGCCTTTGCCCTCTTCATCTTCCTCACCACCAGAGTCATCCTACACACCACCATCCTATGCTGTTTGGCTACACTCTCGCCTACCACAACTTTGCAGTCACTGAGGTCACTCAGGTTACACCGTCTACACAAGATGTAGTGTACCTGTGTGCTCTTACCACCACTCTTATAGGTCACCCTATGTTCCTGCCTCATCTGGAAGAAAGTATTCACTATAGCCATTTCCATCCTTTTTGCAAAGTCAACTACCATCTGTCCTTCTGCATTCCTCTCCTGGATACCAAACCTGCCCATCACATCCTCATCACCTCTGTTTCCTGCACCAACATGTCCATTGAAGTCTGCACCAATGACAACTCTCTCACTTCTAGGCATGCTCTGCATCACTTCATCAAAGTCCAGCCAGAATTTCTCCTTCTCCTCCAGGTCACATCCTACCTGTGGAGCATACCCACTAACACACCTTCTATTTATAGCTTCAGACTCATCACTCTATCTGACACTCTTTTTTACCTCCAGGACATTCCTAACAAACTCCTCCTTCAAGATAACTCCTACTCCATTTCTCTTCCCATCTACACCATGATAGAACAACTTGAACCCTGCTCCTAAACTTCTAGTCTTGCTACCTTTCCACCTGGTCTCCTGGACACACAGTAAGTCTACCTTACTCCTCTGTATCATGTCAACCAACTCTCTACCTTTTCCTGTCATAGTTCCAACATTCAATGTCCCTACTCTCAGTCCTATACTCTTGGCGTTCCTCTTCTGTGACACGATGTGTTGGGTGTTTTGTCTTGCCCCCGTCTCCACCGAACCCCTGAGACCGATTCACTGAACCCCTAGGGTTCGATCGAACCTAGGTTAAGAACCACTGGTCTACATGGTCCACTGGTCTATTCTCATAGTTCAACACCAGAAGAGGCCAGAGAGGGAAGTGCTGCACCTTTGTGTGTTAACAGGGAAACCAGCCAGAGAGAAAACACAAACATTGTAGTGGATAGAAAGGCAGTGCTGTGAGAGTGGAAGAGGCTTGAGCTGTTTCATTATTTCTAATGACTTACACTTTAATACCTAACGCTATAAAACACCAGATTGGTGGAGGTCCTAACAGTATAGAATTGGCCACCAGAGAAAAGTGCAGAAAGAAGATATAGGGCATGAGATTGTGATGTCTGAAGACTCATCAAATTCTGATGGGACCCAAAGGTTCTCAACAATTGGACTCAACAGAAGCTTGTAAGCCCTGAACCAACATGTATGTGTGATGGAAACCAACGCAGAGAGAGAGGCTAACAGAACCCAACAGAGTCATGCTAGCACAGTACCCCAAATCCCAGGCAGCCAGTAGTATCCAGAAGGCATCACCTGAAGAGCCATAGAGGACGCCGACAACCACGTAGATCCAGAGGTGGCAGCGGCCGCCACCATTTGGGCGCCCAGGACAAGCCCAGGGGGCACGTGGTATGGAGGCCCCCCTGCCATCCACCACACTCCCCCAACCCTCCCTCCCCCATCCTCCATGTATCCATCCCGCTCGACCCCACCACCTCTAAGAGACAAGAAGTCCCCCCACAAAAATGAAATTCTGAGTTATAGCGACAAACTATTTTATTTTTTACGGTAATTTAAACATTTATGAACCCTCCCCATACTGATATTAAACCACCCTCTATCTGTATTACCTTTGTGGGGCGGCGGTGGCTCAGTGGTAGAGCGGGCAATAGAGCATGTCATCCAATGTTTCAAGATCAGCCGTTCCACTCCCGCCAAAAAACACCTGGAGTGTGAACTGACAGTGGGAGGTGTAGGCTCACCTTCCACTGCCAAGGTGCCCTTGAGCAAGGTGCCACCCCCCTTAAAAGCTGCTCACTTTTCAGTGTTTCTGTAATACATGGAATTGAGCTGCGTTAGGAACTGAGATGCTGTCAGCCAATAGCATGCGTGTACGGTATCACATGACTTCCTATGAAAAATCCGTGATGAACTGAAGCTGGCCATGTTGAAGCGCAAATACGTGAGGGATTACTGTATTGTAACCACACAATTATTTTGTAATCAAAGGAATAAGGTTATTCATAGTATAACTGTGGCTTGAAAAGTTTTGAGTAATCCCTCGTTACTTTGAGTAATCCCTCGTTGCGTTCCAGGACCACTTGTAAAAAACAAAATTCTGCAATATATTGACAAACTATTTATTCTATTATTTACGGTAATTTAAACGTTCATGAACCCTCCCCATACTGATATTAAACCACCTTGTATTACCTTTTCCCAGTCTTACAGACTGTTTGAAAAACCTTTGTATTAAAGAAACGTGTTTAATAGACGGAAGTGCGCTGCTTTCCGTGAGTCTCAGAGTGTAGGCACAGATGCTGTCAGCCAATAGCATACGCATAAAGTATCATGTGACTACCTACTAAAAATCTGCGATGTAGTGAATCCGTGCATCTTGAAGCACGAATAAGCGAGGGATTACTGTACTAATAATATACAGGACATCAAAGGAAATGCCATCCTGACAGACATGCAAAAGTGGGCCATGGGCATTTATGTCATCGTCAAGGAGAATGGAGACCCTGGATGATGGAGCAATCATCCTGGACAATTTTGGTTCTGCAGCCCAGGCTTGAGTGGTGATGCTTGGAGTGATCTATGCATTGAACTTGGCCTACCCCAAGGAACTTCGTAATAGTGTCTGCCAACACTTAATACGAATTCCTTCAAAAAGAACTCATGGGAATGGATGGGGAAAAGCTTTCCCACTAAGTCCTTGGACTACAAAACAAAATCGGTGTTGGACTTTAGATATTCTTCTGCTACAGTTTAGTTTGGTGTTTGTGAATTGTGCAATGGATTCTTAATGTAACCCGTTTGTTTTGTTTAACTTAACATTGTGGTGGAGAGGATTTAACAGGTTCTTGTCTTATAGATATTGGACATGTTGACAGCAAGCTTTGCCTTCTGTCCTATCACATATCAGGAGGCTTCATGTGTCTTTATTCTTAATTAATGGTTGTTTACATAATCAGAGCAACTATGCACTGAGTATCTTACTTCATGTTAGAAAAATATTCTTGGGTCGTTCGACTGCTCGGATATTCATTCATTCATTCGTCTTCATATCCGCTTTTTCCGCCGTCGCACACAGACACAGACAAACACGCACACGCACACACTCACACTCACACCTACAAGCAATTTGGAAAGTTCGGTCCACCTGAGGTGCATGTTTTTGGAGGTGGGAGGAAGATGGAGAACATGAAGCAACCAACTTGCTGTGTGGCGACAGCGCTGCCCACTGCACCACCGTGATGTTAAATATTTGTACCATATTAAAGTTACTAAATTGACTTAAAATAATTGATTCAGTCATCATGATAAAGATATCTAGCTTCAGATAAAATTATTTTGTGCAACCACTTGACATAAATAAATTATATTCATTCAACAAAACCTTTTTTTTCAGTGTATCATTAATCAGATGTTTTTGTGGTTGAAGGTTTGTCCAGTCTTCCAGTTGGGGATCAGATTAGGTCCCGAACAATCTCTGGTACCACTTCTTCTTTGCCTTTTGATTTCGGATATGGGCCTCAAGTTTCTCCACCCAGGACTTCCAGGTCTTCTCCTTGTCTCCCCACTCCTGCTCTTTTTGCTGCAGGGTGGCCTTCAGAGTCTCCTTCTCCTGGAGGAGAGATGTCCTTTCGTCCTCCCAGTGGGAGCAGTTGCTCGCTGCCTCCTGCTTCTTCTTCTTCAGGGCGTGTTGGAGCTCCAGCTGGTCCTTGAGCAGAGACATCTTCTCCTCCTGCCAGGTCACCTCTTTGGTCTCACAGCGGAGCTCGGCCTTCTTCAGAGCAGCTTTCACAGTTGATGCTTCTTTTTTTTGCTCTTCCAGCTGAGCCTCATGGGAGGCCTTCTCCTCTTGCAAATACGTCTCCAGACTTTTATTCAAGTCTTTGAGCCTCTCCAGCTGGCCTTGCAAGTCAGCATTGCAGGAAGTCTTCTGCTCCAGCCTGGTCCGAATGTCCAGCTGCGTTTTAGTCATGGTTTCCAGCTGGGCACTCAAGGCCTTAAATTCCTTTTCATGCTCCTTTTTCTTCTGAGCCAGCAGGTCTTCTGCCTTCTCCAACTCATCCTTCCATAAGTTGAGGTTGGTGGTAGGTTTCTGGTCCTTGACTGCCTCTAAGTGGTTGTTCCCTTTGGGTTGAGCCAGCTGGGCTTTCAGATCATGGATCTCCTTCTCCATCTGCTCCTTCTCCAGGAGCCAGGAGCTGCCAGTATTCTTCTCTCCAATCTTTTGGAAAAAAGCTGTCAGCATGTCCACCTCAATCTCCATGTGGATTCTGCCTTCAAGCTTTCCTTTAGAGACCCGGACCGAGCTGCCCGGCAGCGCGGCCCTTAGCTGCTCCTGCATGAGTTGGTCATTGATTTCTTTCGTCTGGGGCATGTTTTTGCCTTTGCTGTTTCTGGTCTTGCTGGTTTAGTCTAGCAGTTCATAGCAGTTGGTAGCCATCAGCATGACTTGTGTGTCTGAATGAAACTTTTTTTATGCCTTTCGGTGTGCTTTGAAGTTCATCATTAAAGTGGACATTAAAACAACACATTAAAGCGGTCATTTTCCATGTGTCTCATGACTGTTACTCTTTAACTATGCAGTAGGTGCTTCCAGAGAAAAAAAAATCCAAAAATTCCTGAAAATAGTGAAGTTGTGCTTTCTACCCATATAGGATCATTAGGCTCACTCTCTGCAGAAAACAGCACAGAGCGTGTAGTTCCGGGTGCGGAGTGTGGGAGATTTGAAGAGTAGTAGTCAAATGATTTTTCAGTGGTATCTTAATGGGCTTTGAGTGGATTTTGTCAAACAAGATGCTAAGAAAGGGCATCTAGGGCAGTTGTCCCCAACCACCGGGTCGCAACCCGCTACCACGCTGCTAGCCATTGGATACCGGGCACCACAGAACAGTTGAATATTGTTTTTTAATTTTTTTTCATTGATTATTGGTCTAAAGATGTTTTATTTTGAAAAGTGACTTCTGTGCAGAATGACACACAGACAAATGCATGCATCTGGTCCTCTTGACAGGTCCCCGACACGTGGCAGGTTACCAGCTGTTACCCCCAAAATTAAGCGCCCACAACTGTGCCAGTGTTCTGGATTAAAGTCAAGGCGGAATATCCTGATGTATCCAGAATATCCAAAAATCCCAAAAACTGCTTCCATTTCTAACCTCCTATCTTTGTGCAGTGACCTCAAACAAAACAAAAATGCTGGGGACCAATATAGTCCACAGAAAATGATAAGATGGCCCATCACTGTCTTGTAGCACTTTGTGGACATAGCTATGATGAATAACTTCATCATCCTACGACCTGTCAGGCCTTCCAAGAGGAGCTGTGTGCCCAACTGCTGGGAGTCGCAGTGGTATGCACTGTCCCCACCTCCAGTCCCGATCACCTGGGGAAACACCAGAAAGTCACAGTGGGACGCTGAAAGTACACTTAGTGCAGAAGAAGCACACCCTGGCATTGTGAGGAGGGAAGTGGGCCTGTGCTCGCAGCTGGACAGAAACTGTTTTAGAAAGTTTCACTGAGGCTAAAAACGAAAAACAAAAAAAGCAAACGCCTTGAAATACAAGGACTACACAGTCCAAGGGCCACAAGTGTTTGGAAATATGTTAAAGTTAAATGTTGTAATTGAACAAGACAAATGTTTTGAAGATGTTTAAAAATACTTTATTCTTCACTGAAAACTTGTAAAATCCAACTTTGATTTTAAATTTTTCTTCTCTTTCAACTGTTGTCACAAATTATAAACATACAGCAATGCTGAACAACTGCCAAATATTGAAAGCTGAACCCATCCTGGTTAAAATAAGCAAAAGCACATACTTCACTTTGTGACATTACAGGCAAAGAAACAAAACAAATCCATGTGGGATTTTGATGCATATAAATAAATGTGGTTAAAAGGGTTTTAAAGCATTGCTTAGTTACTCTAGCCCCTTGTAGTTGTCAGACTGTTAGAGGAAGTAGGAGAACTAGAAAGAGCCCACTCCACAGAACCGCCCCAGCCCACTGGAGTGGAGCTGCTGAGAATCCAATCTGTGACAAATCTGATCTGTGTTCCTGCACAGTATGACGAGACCATGCAGTAAGCTTGTGATCAAGCTTCAAATAACCAGTGAAAGCTCTGCCTTCATCTAAGCCGTCATCAAAGCCCTCAGCTCAGCTCCTGACTCCATGGGTGAAGCTGCTGATTTAATTCAATTCAATTAAAAAAAACTTTATTAATCTCCAAGGGACAATGATTAGACGACATGTCAGACTGGTTACCATGAATAAAGGTCTCTACCTTTAGACAGCATGATTTAAAGTTTGGTTCTGAATAGATTCCTCATCAGCTCAGCAACAAAGATCAACATCCATCCATCCATACATCCTTCTATCCTCAACCACTCATCCGGGGCCAGGAAACAGTCGGAGCAGGGATGGCCATACTTTTCTCCCCCTAATCCCTCATGTACCTGTAATTATAAAACACTTACAGTCTGTCCTGAATGTATTCCCCCTGGGAGTAAAGACACTGGTGGCGGTGGCTGATAACCCTGGTGAAACAGATTAAAATGGGGCAATCTTGAAGACTGGACGGTCATAGGATGGTGGATTTTAGAGATAGGATGGGTCCTACAATGGCTATAAGACTTTGTCTACATTTACAATGAATGCATACACCCGTTAACACAGACATCCATACACTTATTATGTAAGGGCTACTCTGCAAGATGCTACCTGCAGGACCAATTAGCATTCACACATTGACTTAGTCACCAATGGAAAAGCTATTGGGGGCAATTAGGTGTGTCCTTGAGCAGGATTCCCAACCCTGACATATGTCCTGGGCACCATTAGGGCTCACTGATGTATACACAGGGATGGCTCAACAGCAGAACAAAAAATTATGGAACGAACTGATGAAAACTTTTTTTTGCCTGTATTTAATGTGCAGCCTTTTATCAATGTAACATTGTTAAAAAGACATTTGTGAGAATGTTGTTTTTAGATTTGTCTGAAGATTGTTTGTTAGTGTAGTAACCATTTTCTCCACTAGAGGGCGATCATGGACTTTAACGGCTCCACTTCTGTCACGTGATTCCAGCGCGTCGTCCAATGACACAAAGTAAAAACAATATTTGCATTAATATTTGATGTGTAGATGCTGACATTGTGCTGCAGGTTTTGTGACACAGTGATAGGTTTGTTGGTGAATGTTCACTCCAGCAACACAGTAGGATAAGAAACTGAGGATTGGGTAAAAGTCTGATGAACAATATTCCTTACTTGAACAATAAAATAAATATGCATGAACCGAAATAAATGTGTGGAGCAAACAAAGGAAAGAGCAAAAAATACCTTTGGAAGAATCCTTTTTTAATAAGCTGGAATCACATGGTACTGTATTTAGTGGAAGCCTAACCAACATCTATCTGATAATAAAACTTTTGGTTTAATTTGAACAAGTTGCTACTAGTCACATGCAATGTGTGTGGAAAAACAAGTAAGAACAAATCTGTACACAAAAGCATCTAAATTAGTGATGGGCAGTGAAATTAAAATACTCTTGTCTGTGTATTTTGATTCTTTAGTGTTTTCATTTATTTGTGCTGTCAGTTTTCACTTGGTCATTTTATTTATTTATTTATTTATTTATTTATTTTACATAATGGAAAGGACACATGGAATGCAATGAAAGGGAGGAAAAAATTTGTGGAAATGAAGAAAATGGGAGGAATGAAGTCAACATTTTCAACATTTTTCTCTTCATACTCCATCCATCACTTTTCTCCCATCTTTTCTGTCCCTCTTTCACTGTCAATCACAACAGGTGTCTGAATTTATCAATTCTCCTCTCCCCTTTAACCTGATTTCAGCCATTGTTAAATTTATCACTTTTACAGTATGTGCATTTATTGCATGTAAGCCTGAGGAAAGCATAATTTTACTGACTTTATTACAAGGTCCGTCTTTTATCCTCCTGACCCCCTCTCCCTCCTTCTTTCCCCAGTTTGCTCATTTTGTTTACAACAAGGGCTGAGGATGGTTTCATTTTTTCTCATTATCTAAATTGGTCTTCTGCTTTATTTAAGTGTGAGAGCAATTTTATGATGCTGCTTATTTGCCTCTGTGTTGTTAAATTGCATCCAAACTGGAGAGGGATGGGTGCCGTCGGGTTTAATTGCTCAAGAGAGACCATATGATGACAACCTTTAGATCATCTGTGGTGTCCCAATGACCCTTCAGGGTTATGGGATAGGCTAGTCTAGGCTGGGAGTTGGCTAAATATAGGGTTTGGGGTCTTGTTCATGTGTGAGGGAAGGGCGGAACTTGAGATTGACAGACAGATTGGTGCAGCGGCTGCAGTGATACAGTTGTTGTACAGGTCTGTAATATTCAAGAAGAAGCTGAAGAACTAGATGAGATTCATGGGGAGAGGGAAGTATGGGCAACCCTGCCTAGATTGTTACCTCCTTGACCCATGCAGCTCTGGATAAGCGGATGAGATGGATGAATAGATGAATCACTCCTATCCCCCTTCCTGTTTTTATCCAGCATACTTCAGCTTAAACAAGTTCTGCTTTCTTTTGGTTTCCTTCCTGCTACACACAGAACTTGCTGAAGACAATCAGAGACACTGCATTTCATTTTCATCACGTTGTAATTATGGTGTCTATGGACATACATAATGAACAATGTCCTTTTTATTAAGTCAGGTTTATCTTGTTTTAGTTTGCAAGTCAAATGTTTGGTAGATGTGTGGTGTGGTCTGTTAAATGTGTCGGAAGGTCCATCTCTATCTTCTGGGAGGGAAGAAGGATCGAAATCCATCATTACTCATCCGTAAAAGCACATTTTCTACGGAACATAGATCTGCTGTCTTGGAGGAGGTTTGTCTGTGGCTGGTGCTGCCAGAAACCAAGGCAACCTGGTGATGGAAGGAGTGTTAGAAGTAAAGCATGCTGGGACATTGCACACAACAAAACAAGGTAGAAAGAGTAAAACATTCAGGAAAAAGTCAAACAGAAAAAAAAGTAACACAGGAACAATGAAGAATCAAAGAAAAAAACATGTAAACATCTTAAGAACAATGGAGTGTCCTTAAGGAAAGGAATTATATGCAAAGAAATCATATGGATAAAAGTTTGAGATGATGTGAAAGCAGTGAAAGATATATATCAGCTAAAAAGACTGAGAAAATCAGTAACATAACAGCTGAACAGGTAATATTTCTGAAACATGCCGTAGAGCAGATCGTCCAATGCTCCCAAGATCGGTGGTTTGGTATCCACTCCCGCCCAGCCACTTGGAGTGGGGACTTGGTAGTGCTCGGGAGCTCACCCCCCCTCACCCCAACCCCTCAAGCACTGCCGATGCGCCCTTGAGCAAGGCGCCATCTTCATTTACAACTTGCTCATTTGGGGCACACCAAGCAGAAGCTGCCTGCCACTATACCTCCTATGGTATGCCTACAGGCCCCTTGTGTGTATGTGTATGTGTGTGTGTGTGTGTGTGTGTGTGTGTGTGTGTGTGTGTGTGTGTGTGTGTGTGTGTGTGTGTGTGTGTGTGTGTTACAGTTGCTTGTACACAATATATATATAATATGTGTGTGTGACTAACTCTAGAATGTACTCTTAGTTTCCCCTAGGGGATCAGTGCAGTATATAAATAAAATAAAATGGAAATAAATGAAAAATCACAGAAATGTGTAAACACTGAATAAACAACAAAAGATCACAGAAACATGGAAACATTTTAGAAACAATGAAATATCTAATGTGTAATCCAAACATACCAGTTCCTTCTTGTTTCATCTGGTCCATGTTTCATAAACATTACTTGTTCAGCTGTTGTGTTAGGGTTAGGGTTAGGGTTAGGGTTACTTATTTTCTCAGCCTTTTTAGCTGATACAAATCTTTCAGTGTTTTCACATCGTCTCAAACTTGTATCCATATTATTCCTTTGCAAGTTCCAAACCAAAACTTTTAACTTTGCCTTTTCCAAAGTGAGCTCCCACATAGCTACACAGGACTGATTATGTCTCATCTGGAGGTTTCATCCATCTGCCCTAATCCATTGTCGTCCTCGGAGATGGTGGCGACTTTTTCGCCTCCTCCATCTCAGCTTCTGTCTTTGTTGTCTACACAGCCTAATTAGGCTACTCAGCATTATACCTAGTACAGCTTCATTTTTTGCTTTCTATCTGCTTGCTTCTTGTGCTCTCTTGAGTTCTCTCTCAAATCTACACTTTTCTCTGATTGGACCGTGTTACTAACACTGGTTTCATCTGTGTGTGTGTTTTCACACCTCTCTCACCTTTCTCAGAGTTGTTTCATATGACCAGCAGATCTCTGGTACAATGATTGCATGTTGTCGAGGACCACGTTGGATGCTTTGAGTCAGGTACTCAATTTATCCTCTTTCTCTGCATAAAATAGGGAAATTTGTCCAAGTGTCAAAAATAAACCCTTGCTCTTCGTGACACAGGGAACCAGCTCTCCTCTAAGGGGCCAGGGCTCCACATGGCTGAGGCTTATTCACAAAACAAGATGGAGGCTAAATTTCTTAACTGGTGTCGAGGAGATTCACGCAGCTTCTCACTGACACCATCAACCGATCTTTTACCCTGGTAACTGTATATTACATCAGCCATGCCTGTTAGTTGGAGCTCTACTCTGATCTGGGCTCTTGGTAAATTAATAGAAAAAAATTATAATAAAATCACGAGGGTCTGTTCATTACTTTTGCTTAAGTAACCTACAAAAAGCTTCCTGCTCATCTTTTACTTCCTCGTTCTACAGATCACATAGTGTTTAACATTTCTTCACTTCCTCTTTTGCACAGAGCATTTCAGGTCATGTAAGTTTAGAGGTCACAGTAAGAAATGTCTTCAATACTTCTCCACTTTATGTTTAACTAAAACTTTCAAAACAATTTTCTATTACTTTCTGTAAACATACTTTTCTAAAACAGTGCTTTTCACTATAATAATTCTGCTTGTCTCTCCGTTTGTTAGTTCGCACAACTGTTTTCGCATTTTTAAAAGGCATAGAACTTTAATATCTGAGTGATTATTCCAGTTATGTGACAAATTGCTTTGTCTGCGACATATAAATTACATAAGAATCTTATATTTGCTGATTTATTTCTGATACGTCCACATATAATATGTAACCAAAAGAAGAAAAGAGGCTACACCAGTCAGAATGAGAAGATGCGAGCAGAGGGTGATAGACGAACAAAGACATGATGTGTTGGAGCGGGAGAGAGAATGCATGCAAGAAACACGAGCAGCAAACAGTGAAGAGCAGCGAACACGAGAGAGGGCCAGACATCATCAGAGAAGACTGATCATGAATGATCGGTAACGTGAGCAGTACGAACAGCAACAAAGAGACAACGCTCAACTGATGCATGAGAACATGAATGATGAGCAAAGAGAACATTATGGTTCCGATTACTACGGCCGTGCGAACGAATGGAGGGACAGGCAATCTTTGATATTTGAAAGGGTCCCTCTAGTTAATATAGTTTTCAAAGGGGAGTCTGCGACCTCCAGGCTGTCTGACACCACCCACAAACCCTGGACAAGGTGACTTTGAAGAGCCAAAAGATCTCTCCTTCCTAACATCCATCCATCCTTTTTCTTGAATGAGCCATTTTTTTGCTTTGCAGACCACAGACGTTGTTGGAGCTTATCGAAGCTGGCTAAAGAGGCGGGGTACACCCCAGACGCTTTGCCAGCACGTATTCTTTGGATGCTTCTTTCTTCACTGTCATTGGATGTGTTCTGCCCTCCATGGGTTTGCAAGCCTTCCTTTGATTTTGTCCAAGACGACGTTCAGTCCAACCTCTTCTGATTCATCTGCCCTTCTTCAGCACTTGCGGAGTTTCTTTCTGCTTGCCACCAATTTTTTTTCTTCTTCGTCTCATTTGTCCTTGTCGCTGGCTTGTTAATAATATGTCATCATACCTACTTTTGCTTCCTTCATATAGGATTTCCCTGGAAGATTTAGGCCTTGTTCAGACTAGTCACCTATATCCGATTTTAAGCCCATCCAGATTGATATCGCATATCTCGTTTGTAGTCTGAACAGTCCCATTCCACATGATATCCGATATTTGTGGGACGGACTGAAACCACTTTCGGGAGGTAGTTTCGTATCGGATATGGACAGATGCGTCTTCAGTCTGAACAGCTCCAAACACTCCGATAGGATATGGCGGACCATGACATCATATCCGCGACGTGAGAGCGAGGCTCCAGAAGAAAGAGCGTTGCGTAAAAAAAATGGAAGAAGTTGACGATGTCTGGTGTGTGATTTTCTCCACCTCTACCAGACAGTGATATCGCTAAAGTAACCAGACTCTGTGTTCGTTGTTGTTGTTGTTGCTGCCGTCGCAATTATATAACCTCACACATTACATGCACTGAACGATGCCTTTCATGAAGTTTCAGGTTGAGTCAGTGGCACAGTCAGTAGTTGTAGGTTTTCTTTTGTTGTAAAACTAGTACATCATTTTTTATCAGGTCTTGTTATCTTTTCCTTTCTGGAGCCAGGTTTGGGAAATCCAGAGCGACATCCTTAGCTGGCACTTTTGAAACAAGCACTTCAGTGGTTTTTACTACATATTTGTACTTCAGTCACTTTCTGGTCCAGTTCAAGTAGTTTGTGTCAATTGGGTATCTGGGATACGTTGTGTTCGGGTGCAAAATCACATTGAGACTCATCATCATCTCGCTCAAACACAAAAGCTCCTCCTACCCATAAAAGACAGTGAATGTGTGGAATTCCTCTTTTCTGAGAGGAGTCAATCAACCAACTTTCTAGTTGGTTGTGCAGACAAGAGAGAGATTTCATCTCTGAATAGATCTTCAACATGTTTGTCAATCGTGCGTTATTGTTATAGGTTTGCTTTGTGGTTCACATTTTGTGGACCAATAAAGCTCAGATTAACATCCTCACCCTGCTAAGTTTTTAATTCCTCAGTCGTTACAGGTGAATGCAATGCTAGGTTACATCACAAATGGTGATCTCAAAATGGATATGGACTCTTCAGCCAAAGAATTGTCCAGCAATCTGTCCTTCATGCATTTGTCTCTTCATTTGTCTGCATTTCCTCTTTGCATTGGACATCTCTTATATATGATTCTAAAAACTAGATTATCATATCTGTCTCAAATTGTTTCTCACTTGTTGGTGTTTTTTTCCTCACTGCTTGATCTGATTCTGACCTCAGTATTTTCTCTGTATTGCAATTAATCCATAGTTTTATTATTTTGAAGGAAATCAACATTTTAATGGTGTCAATTGGTCATCAGCTGTTTTTGCTTTTAACTAAAATATTTTTCATGTGATGTTGTCCATATTTTTTTCTTAAATTGAAAATTGTTTTGATAGAGGCTGGTAATATGGCTCATTTTCTCTGTCACTCTTTGAGGTCTCCATTATAATGTTTCCATCATAACTAATATTTTTTCTTTTTTCTGTATATTTCATCAGAAAAAAATTTCTTTTTAGATTCACTTTCAGAGAGCAGAAGTCTCCTATATATTTTTTTCTCCTGCTGCTTATTGGGATTTCATAATTAATGTGAGATATAAAAGATTGACCTGCAAAACCATGATTTTCACTCACTCCAGACTGTGCATGATTTACCAGACCAGCATGATTTACCTGGTGAATAGGAGGTGTCACGCCCCTCTTTACACCTCTTTACAACGTGACACAAGATGTCTCTGGTAAAGATGAATCACTTTGACCTTCCTGCTTTACACCTGGAGCAGGAGACACTGCAGACATCTGGCCTTCCCCACTACCCATGATCAGTCGTTGCACAGACCTCTGCTAGCGCAGGTTTTGATATTATATTAATATTATTGATATTATATTAATATTTTACTACAGAAATCTCAAATATTAAACACAATATTTACAGAAACTATTAGAGAACCTGGACCAAAAGACAGACACGTTTCACTTTTCACAGGCTACATAGTAAACCCATAATTAATATAATGTATTTCAACTAGTCAAGTAAACAAAATGGTTCTATTGGAACAAAGTGGACAAATAACCAAAGTTCTTTTCTGATATAAAAGTGGATTTTTGCACCAATAATTTATCATTATTGGAGCAAAAATCATTAAAAGACTAATATAAATAATTTATTTCATAATTCATATTCAAATTTGAATTTCCCAGTTATCTTTTTTCAAAATCAGATTTCAAAGATAAACTATAAACAATATGAACTACAAGTTTTCTTTTTTTTTTTCACCTCTATGATCTCTAGCAAATCAAAACCCTCACTGTAGAATTCTTCAAAATGCTGAATTCTAATAAAGTTTAAGGAAGAATTGTGGGAAAACTACAAATGATAGACTTAGTAAATTTGAATTGTGATACACTGACGACTGTGTGAACGTCTGGAACTTTCAATGACATTTCATTAAAGTTTTGATTGTCAACCTGTTTCAAAGGTTGACAATTCAATTTAAGTGTCCAGCCACTGATCATCATAGAATATGAGCCGAAAAATGAAAATGCATGCAAATAAGTCAGTCGAAAGATGTTCTTGGTATTGCTGGAAAAACTAGCCAGCACTGAAGTGGTAATGCTTAGATTTAATTGTTGAAATTGGTGAAGATTTGGGAATTTCGGAGAGGATGAATGGAAACCTTATTGTGTTAATAATGCAGAGTATTTTGAGAAACATCAGATACGAAAATATATAGAATATGATCCGAATACATCATAATTTAAATTTTTAACAAAGTTTTCTATGTTGAACTGATTGGGACGTTTCTGTGCCTATAGGGGAAGTGCAGAAAAGAAAAAAAACAGTATAATGGTGCACTGTGGAAGCCACAACATCCAACCTAATAGCATTATTGTTGTTCATGTTTTACTCACATGGATTAGGAGATTAAAACGCTTCTTCATGGTATATAATTGTGTAAACTGTGTCTGTTTCTATTTGTCATAAATGGTGTGTCTCTGCACCTTTGCAGCCCAGTGATAGCTTAAAATTCTTAGTTATAAATATTCTCCGACAAGATCAGAAGTGGAACGTCCATAAAATACTTCCTAATAAAAGTAAAGCATACACTTAAACTGTTACCAGCTCACACACAACCTCTGTGTGAAATTTTTCTTCATGAGAGCTCCCACACATTCTCCTGGAAACTGCACTGAACTCTGTTGCTGAGCTCTGTGAGGAAAAAGAAACAACAGGCCCTTACCTGTTAGTTGTAATGTGTGTATAATGACATCCTGCTTTTAGTGCCTGAACAGTTGGTTTGTGGAGTCCAGTGGCTGGGGTTCAGTTGTAGACTGGTCAGCTTTTATTGTGGGTATTCAGCAGTGAATAGCAATTTTAAAGCAAATTCTCTTAATCATGGTCCTAAACTTTGACTGTGTATCATAAAATTGTCATAAAAAAAGCAGAAGTGTGTAAAAACAAGCCAAAAGCCACTTATATTGAGGTTTCAGGGTGATTTTTTAGTTCCAAATCCAGTGACTCAGTAGTGTTGTAAAATCAGGCCAAGTTTATGTCCACCCAAAGCACCAGCCAGTAGCTTAGCTCATATATTCCCCCCGTATTTATGACACCAATATTAATATTTGGCATTTGGGATGGTTGTCATAGAAATTACTTCTATGCTTAACTGTGATTTCTTCTATCATCCATGGTGGTTCTGTGATACTATATTAAGTTTAATTTTATTTTTCCAACAGTTTACTTTATTGTCTCATTCTACTATATGAACCAAATAGTAAAACTCCATCAAGGTTTCTCACAAACCCCGCTTGCATCACGAAAAATCTTTTTTTTTTTTTTTGGTGAAGCCAGTTCATGAAAATGTTGAAAGAATATCAATGTTTTTCTACTCCATTTTTACTTGACAAATAGGAATGCTAGTTTGAGTCCCTTTTACTGGCAATTGTTATCTTTCTTGAACACTATATTTGGAAGTCAAAATTATTTCTCTTCACCACTCTGCTACGTTTATTGAATTGAACATTTTATAAGTAATCAGCATTTTGGTCATTTGAATAATCTAATAATAATAATAATAATAAATAATAATAATAAATAATAATAACTAAATAATAATGATAACATCCTTTAATGTAACTTTGTATCTTTCTTGTACGAAAAATTTAAATTCAGCTTTTATTTTAATTTATAATCTTGTGAAGGTATTAAGTACCGCTTCCCCACTAGGTGGTGCTACACATTAATGACACAGCTGGGAGGCAAACCATGGGCTGTATTCTAACAGTGTTTTGAGGTAACAGTCCCAAAACTAAGGTTAAAAGAATTATTACAAAATTGCTCTGATAGAAATACAACAGCAACTGATTCAGTTCATGAACAGAAAAAGATCTTCATCACACAGATTTTAGAGTAATTTAGAATGACTTCCTAAACAAATTTAGAAACTTCAATCTACTCTGTTAGATGAGCTACACGGGAGTGAAACACATAAGATGCTGCCCGTCTAATCTGCAGAAAAACTCGGTATGATTTCCATCTTCATCACCTGGTGTCTTCACCATCAGCGCTGATGCCAGATTTATGCGGCTGATTTAGTCTCCCTGCAGATGCACATCTGCGCTGAAAAGAAGCTTTTGGGCTCCACAGTGACTGAGTAGGGGAGATATAAAGCAGGAACAAAACTGTCACTACAAAGCGTACTGTCACCATTGACCGGTGAATCAAAGGTATTTCTCTGCTGGGCTAAAATGTATCATCTTATGCCAGTGCATTGGGTTAATTGGGACAAAACCAGATACATTTGCCCCCAAACTTCCTCCATTACGCGGCCCTAAGATGTGAGATCATGTGAACAGACCACCTGTGGGGCTTTCATCGCTATTTCAATATCATTCATTTCAAGGCCCCCGCACTCGCTGACACAGCTTGAGCTCGAGGGAGATGTTTCAATTCAGGCTCAGTGAAAAAAACCAAACACAAGATGCAGGGGCTCTGGCAGGTTTCAGCTCTGACAAACGCAGAAAAGCGAGGGGTTCCAAAATGTTCTTTGAATTGTGGGACGTCTACAAAAGCATCCAAATGGGGACATTTAGGGGGAACCTTGGCACATCAGACAGACACTCCTAACACACACCTTTAGACTGTTAAAAAAAGAAAGATCAAAGTTTCTGCAGATGAAAAGAGTCCGTTCCCTGCATTTATACCTCCATTCACTCACTCCCCCCTTTTAGCAAATTAAGAATCTGGCTCCAGCAGGCATGTGAAGAGGACTTAAACAATTGTGGAGATGCTCCAACTCAACCCCTGCCTCTAATTACCAGTCTGATAGTTAAAAGGGCTTCCTTTTTAGCTGGGGCCCTCAAAAGCTGCTATTGCTGCTGCCGTCCTCAATATGGTGACCACAAGGAGCCGTAGAATATGCCTGCACAGGATGGAAAACAGCCCGGCCCCTGTTTTATACATGGAGGGGGGAACATTTCACAGTTACACAGAAATGGGAGATTTATCAAATGTTTTATTGTCAAAATAAAGGTCATATTTGCTTTCTCGAAAAAGTGAGATCTAGACTTTGTACAAATTTACAATAGCTTATAAAGTTTTCTTATATACACAAATATACATGTTTTTTACATAACTTTCATATAAATACATTTTGAAATTACAAAATGAGTGACCCGTAAAAGATTTGGGCTCTATTAAGGCTTAATTTAAACCATCTTTTTATGACTGAATTATACAACCCTCTCTGGCACTATATGTAGATAAAATGGCAATTAAAATACACAATTCTTTTTGCTTGAAGCCGGCTATAAAAAGTAATGCCCAGTTTGTGTAACAGCCCCCGTCTGCTCCACTAATACATCTATACCGGGAGGGGGTGGACTAACCTGTGTGACTGCCAGGTACATTGTTTCAACCACTTTCACACAGAGGTGTGTGTATGGGGGGTGAGGGGGCACCTCAGCAGCAGGTCATTCCTATGCAAATTGCTTTAAACAGGGACTGATGGGTTATCTCTCAAACAATTAGCAGTTCTCATAAGCTGCTTTTAGCATTCAAACCTGGGACAATGGCATCTGCTTGGGGCAGGACACTGAGCTGGCCGTGCCTGACCTCCAAGTCAGTCCGGTGCTCACATCACTGTACATGGAGCCACTGGTGCCTTTACTGCCCCAGCAGCACCTGGTGCAGAAAGTCCTCCAGGAGTCCAAAGTTTTCCCCGACCAGATCCACACCCCGGACGTGATGCCCACCAGAAGGCACATAAAGTACTTCAACATAAAAACTGCATAGTCCGGACTCCTGCGGTCCCTCTCTAACAAACAGTTGGAGCAGTTATGTGTGATTTCCCAACTCTGTCTATTGTGCTGCTCATAAAAGTAACAGGCGACTATGATGGTGGCTGGGACGGTGTAGAGCACCGTGAAGATCCCTATTCTGATCATCAGCTTCTCCAGTTTGTCAGTTTTGGTGCCACCTTGTTTGATGACGCTCCGGATCCTGAACAGCGACACAAATCCAGCCAAAAGGAACATCGTGCCAATGAATAAATAAATCACCAAAGGGGCCAACACGAAGCCCCGTAAGTTGTCCAGGTTCTGGTTCCCCACGTAGCAGATCCCAGCCACGGAGTCTCCGTCTACTGAGCTCAGCGCAAGGACAGCGATGGACTTCATGCTGGGGATGAGCCAGGCTGCGAGGTGGAAGTACTGGGAGTAACTGGCGATCGCCTCGTTGCCCCACTTCATCCCGGCCGCGAGAAACCAGGTCAGGGACAGGATGACCCACCAGATGGAGCTGGCCATCCCGAAAAAGTAAATAAGGAGGAAAACCACGGTGCAGAGCGCGGGTCCGGTGGTCTCGTAGTGGATGTGCTCCATGTCCAGCTCCCGGCTACACGCCACCTTCTCGTGTCCGGCGATCAGTCTGACGATGTATCCGATGGACACGAACATGTAACAGGCTGAGAGGAAGATGATGGGTCTCTCCGGATACTTGAAGCGTTCCATGTCGATGAGGAAAGTTGCGACGGTGGCAAAAGTTGACACGAAACACAAGACGGACCAGAGTCCGATCCAAAAGGCGGTGAAGGCTCGCTCGTCGTGCGTAAAATACGGGTTGTGGCACGGCATGGCGCAGTTGGTGATCTGACCCGTCTGGACTCGGTTGTAGAGCGGGTGGCGGTCCGTGTTCACCGGCACCATCGGCTCTAAACACTTGCACCCCGGCTCGCAGGGGGCGGCGGGCGGCTTGTATTTCCCAGGCGCGCCGGGTCGGCTGGGCTTATTTTTAGGCGGATTGTAACCCTTACCGGGGTGGTTGGTGGGTTTGGAGAGCACGGGGGACACCGTGGTGGAGTCGGTTCTGTTGTAGTCCATACACAGGGTGTCGGGGTTGCCCTGGACCGGCAGCAGGTCACACCTCATCCTGTCCGGCCAGGGGAAGCCGTACTGCCTCATGAGCGGCGCGCAGCCAGCCCGGGCTCTCTCACACACACTCCGGCACGGCGGGAGAGGTTTCTTGTAGTCCTCCAGACAGATCGGGGTGTACATGCTGCACAGAAAGAACTTCAGATCCGGGGAGCACTGAATCTCCACCAGGGGCCAAAACTGGTGCACCTCCAGTCCCGCCTCGTCCTGCGTGTCGTGGTTGAACTGATTGGGCATGTAGGTGTAGTTGTAGCCGATGCCTTTACACAGAGGGACGGCTATCTCCTGGCAGGTGATCTCCTTGGCCGTGGTGCAGCTGGATCGGGGCAGGAGAGCAAGTGAGAGGAGCAGGTAAATCCCAACCGGGTCCATCTCTCCAACGCGTTCTCTACACCTCTGGTACGACTCCTCTCCGGCGTCTGCTTTCTCCTCCGGTCCGGTCTAGATGTCGGGCAGCGAGCCCATCTCGCTTCTCTGTGGATCTCGCACGGAGTTGCGAGCAATGTGCGAGCCGTGTTTACTTTCAGAGGAAGAGGAGGAGGAGGAGGAGGAGAGAAAGCGACAGGCAAGATGGCTGAGAGGAGAATCCACCTTCCTCTGGAAACAGCTTTGGTGTCTCCTCACTTAAAAAAAAACGTGCTGTTAACAACAAAACAAAAAGAAAACAAAGATCAGCTGACCGAGTTCTGCCAACAGAACAAATGTGGGCCTTGGTTCTGTTTAAAACACAGCGACTACATTCAGTCGGTTCGTCCCACCTCAATCCCGGTTCCCATACATATCAACGGCCTGGGGATTGAGCAGTGCCAGTATATATGAGAGGCTGGCAGGCCACGCCCCTGGATGTACTCCACCAATGACAGAGCGACAGAGGCGGTGCTTTATTTCTGTCAATCAATCGTTTCTTTTTCATTCTTTTTTTTTTTTTTAACTAAAAGACGTTTTGTTGGATGATCTCCTGATCACACTAGTTTGTCCAGTGTCTACATTAGATCATACAAGGATCATAATTCTATTGCCAAAGTAAATAACATCCTAATAAATCCTTCAAGCTTACATTAAACATCTAACCTATAATTTATGATACAACAGGAACCTTAAATAATAGTAAAATCATGATGTTTGCTAAATGGAAAAAGAATCTATTTTTGTATTCTTTCTCAGTGACTGAGTGTTTTGTTTCTCCCTTTAACACAAACTTTCATTTTGTCACAACACACACACACACATGCACACACACATACACACACCAGTCATGGGCAGCTCCTGATTGTTACTGTGTGTGTGTGTGTGTGTGTGTGTGTGTGTGTGTGTGTGTGTGTGTGTGTGTGTGTGACAGAGAGAGAAAGAGGCCAGTTGTGCAAATCAGCTAATTTGCGCATGATAAGACTACACGGGGAGCTGTCTGTGCTCGTGAAAAGCTGTTTTATTCAGTGAAATGAGGTGCTAATGTTTCCTTTAACGCTTGCATAGAGCTCCGCGGGAGGCGTAATTACGCGAGGCAGAGACCAATCTGAGGAGCAGACAGAGCGCTCCTATCAGCGTTCACATGCGTCCACAGTGTCCGGCATCTCTGGTTCGGCGGCAGAGATCGTTTTGTAGTAAATGGTATTTTACATGCCTCACATTGTCTCATAACTTGTGCGTAATATCTCCTCATTAAACTGCCAGTATTCCTATAACTCTATCAGAGCTGCTGTGTGGCCTCAGAGGATGAAATGTCTGGGCAGTTCTCATACAGACAGAAGGATACTGATTACTGTACTGTATTAATAATTATGAGATATTCGTCTGGTGTGTTGGACCTCTATTACTTTTTTTTGTGTTCCTTTTGGAACAAATAGACCAGAGGAAAAAAAAAGGGAAAACTTTACCAAGGCAGTTCAGTTTTACGATTATATAATTACACCACAAAACATGTCCTGTATCACTTTGAACCTCATAATTTTACCTCGTTTCCATAAAAACCAGCTCCTAGAATTTGGAATAATTAATTAGTGTGATAGTTATTCTGGAAAAACAATATCTCATGTTGGGTTTGTCCAGGATCTACATCAGCGGTGACAAACTGAGTCAGCAGGGTTGCAGCTGTGATGTTTAAAGAAACATTCTTATTTCCAATGAATAAAATCAAAAAGTGCATCAAGATCCAGAGTTGATGGATTGCCTTTAAAGCCTTATTTTCTCCACGAAGTGTGACTTCTTGGCAGATCCATGATTTACCTATGTGATGGTGAGATGGAGATATGCTCACGCAACTTTATTCTATAAATGAAAACTTGAAGGAGATTTAGCCAATATTTTAGAGACAAGCCTGTATTATCAATATTTATTATTTCAAAATTGTGAATTTTCCATGAACTCCATACATTAAGACATTTTGGATTACCAGACCCAGAATGTTATTAGAAGCAAATTATATTTTGTGTTTCCGTAGCTACATTAAGCGATGTCATACTCTTTCGCTATTCTTCCTGAAAGTCCAACAAGTAGGCTGGTTATGTGAAATAGATCAAAATCTCAAAACTGTAAAGGAAGGAAGAAGAAAATCCAGACTCTGCAGATCCACTCTAATATTTAACGAACCATCCTCCCACCAAGCTTCATTTGTGTAATCCTGCTCACAGAAGGATGAACTAAACCCAAATGATGGTGTCAGAAGTGTTAAATATTATAAGCTTTTAAAAGACGTAAAAATTATTTAAAAAAAAAAAAAGATTTTCCATACATTCTTTTGCCCTGAAGTTTCAACTTAGTGGAGTATTTTGTAGTATAGTATCGCTAATAGTTTACTAAAACCTAAACGCTCTCTGGATATTTTCAAGTGTCCCTCTAAAATATGGTATGTGCTTTAATATAACACATATAGTAACTAATGCGTTATTCATAATATGTGTCTGTGATCTTAAAATGTTGTTTTGCAAAGACAAAACAGCCAAAATCAGGTAAACAAATCTGATTATTATTATAGCAGTGTATTTAAGGATGCATAACATGCAGCTTCCAGTAAAATGAAGTGAAGAAATCAACCACGTGGTCAGCACATCTGTCTGAAACTTGATATTCATGTCACCCATAGGAATGCACACACATGCACTTATTCACACATGCCAGGAGGCCTTACTGTGCTAGCAGTGTTTAAAAGCATCTTTCTCCCACCTTCCCACCCATGCATAATGCAACATTGTTTTCAGGGACCAGGGTGTGGTAGAGCTGGAGTTGAAGTTTAGTGGTATTGTGTTTGGAGTAGCGCCAGGTTTTTATCATGTGAGGCAGCCGTTTTACACCCTTGACCCACAGAGCGAATAAAATAACCAAAGTGAGCTTGAGCATCACAAGAGCACAGATTGATTAAGTGACTAGCCAGTGTGAGATAACATGGAGGGAGCTCCGTTAATGGCTGTTTGCTTTTGATTAGGAAACAAGAGTTTGGCTAGCCAAGGCAGTGGAGATATGTGAGTGAGTGTTTGTGCACACGATGGATGGTGTGATGTTTTCTCAATAATAAACCCTGGTATTTGAGATGTGTTAAAAGGACGTTGAAGAAAAAGGGAGTGAGGGTAAGGTGCTGGTCACAGTGTGGGAGAGTGATGGAGGGAGCAGAGGGAGGGCCAGACAAGGGCAAGAGAGGGCGTCCTGTCTGCTCTGAGCACAGATAATGATTTACTCCAAGGAAACTCACTCATCTCCGCTTTGCAGCGCAGAGCAGCCTGCTGTGAGAAAATATCTCTACAGACCGGAGCTTTAAAGAAACATCCCAATGGCCAATGAATAAAATCCAGAATTCCATCAAGATCCAAAGTTAATGGATTCCTTTTAAAGCCCTATTCTGTTTACTAGAATCAAGTAGTCTCACTGAAGAAAGGAAGTCCATCAAGTGTGACTTCTTGGCAGATCCTGGACTTACCTCTGTCGTGGTGAGACGGAGATATGCTAATGCAACTTTATCTTGTAAAGGAAAGCTTCGAGGAGATTTAGCCAATCTGCTGGACACAATTCCAAGAGCCTCGGTGGCATTTAGCGGGCTCGCGCTAACCCAAGGCTGCTTGTTAAGACTTCATTAGCTGTGTTTGCTCAGGCCTCTTCACTCGAAAGAGGTGGAGGAGGACTCCCCAGGCTCCAGCCTCAGCCCCAGTACAGACACTCCATATGGGGCTTGTTTGCTCAGGGCGGGCCTGGTAATCACTTTCAGGTGGAGCCGGAGGAGACAGAGGCAAGGCTGAGGGGATTTTGGGGAATGCTCAGGAGCTGGAAACCTCACCCCTAGGCCCCAGCCCCCGACAGGAGCCTCTTTTCTACCAGAGTACTCCTGAGGTGACAGAGCGTGGTGCGTGTACCCTGTGAATTAGCTCACCTAGGGCCCATTACCTTAACAAACACAGCCAGCCCCTCCAATCTACCTACTGCTGGGAGGACGGCCAGCTCCTGGTAAATCCTTCCTTACAACCACTGCCCCCCTCTCTGTGAGACCAGGAAAGCCTCGTGTGTCTTTGTATGTGTGTGTGTGTGTTTGTGTGTGTGTGTGTGTGTGTGTGTTTGTGTGTGTGTGTGTGTGTTAGCCTGTGGCCCCGTCCACACGATGCCGGAACGTTTTGAAAACGCAACTTTTTTGTTGCGTTTAAGCCTTCCGTCCAAACGACAACGCAGATATCCGGAACGAAAACGCAACTATTTAAAAACGCTGGCCTAGGTGGATTTTTTAAAAACGGTGGGTCTGCGTTGTCGTGTGGACGGTGTATCCGCAACTTTTTAAAAATGCTGACGTCTTGCCTGCGACGAAAACCTCTGTGACGTCATATTTATGAGCCCGTGTGTTGTGACAACAAAACACGGAGGATTCCTATTGGATAAAATTTGACTCAATACTGCCACCACATGGTATGGCATGCTTATAGCTGTCTTCGAAAACGGACTGCTGCGTTTACGTGTGGACGAAGAATTTTTGAAAACACAGTTGTGTGGACGCGAATTGTTTTCGATGCGTTTTTAAAAAGTTGCGTTTTCAATAAAATCCGTCATCGTGTGGACGGGGCCTCAGCTTCTAACCTCTGTGAGGTGTGCTCACTGCTATTCCTACCATTGATATTCCAACGACCGTTGCCCAGGACCCACCTGGCTGCTCCAATGATAGTTGTTGGGAACACCAAGGACTGGTTGTCGAAATACGAATTTCAAAGAGCACGAAGCCCTCATATGCAAATGGTGGTCATTAGCAGGAGCCGCTTCACAAGAGTCGATCTGCTGACTAGTTCTTTTCGGTCTTTTTGCTCGTCTGACTGTGTGGTGTGGGGCCTTCTGGGTGGACCTGACTTTGTCTGAGGGTGTTGCTAGGTTTGAAGAACGTGAGGATGTGGTTTTTGATGAAAATCCTCCTCAGTTTTTCAGACACTCCAGACACACATGGGATCACTATGGTGTTCTGCTCTCCTTCTGTTCGGTCCTCACTGGGCTTTTCTCCTTTCTGGATCTTGTGTTGGTCTTTATAAAGGTCCAGTCAGGATACTCATAAGTTTTCAGCGCCCCTTTTAGGTGTTTGTGTTTTTTGTCTGGCATTGTCTGCTGGTGGGTAACTTGTCGGCCTTGTGTTGCAGGGCCCTGATGACTCCTAACTTGTGCTCCAGTGGATGGTGGAGTAAAAGAGCACGTACCGGCCAATGTGTTAGTTTCCTGTACACATACCATTTAAATGGTGTTGTATAAAATGGTCAAATGTTGAGGCACATTCGACGTAAAAGGAATGGTATTTGAAACTTTGTACTATTCTTCTCACAGTGATACCAGCTATATGTTTTGCGGAGCCCCAATGAAAATCTCTTATATAATGACACAAAACATCTGCAGGGTGGATTACATCAAGAATCTCAAAATAGGCTGATCCACTTTTCACTTACACCACTAATTGAAAAGCAGCTTTGCCTCCATGAAGAGATTCTGTGCAATTCTCCTGCAGCCAAAGAACTGTTTTTGGCAGCCGTGTGTGTGTGTGTGTGTGTGTGTGTGTGTGTGTGTGTGTGTGTGTGTGTGTGTGTGTGTGTGTGTGTGTGTGTGTGTGTGTGATCGTGTGATTGTTTGGAGTTTTCAGCCATCCGATGCCACAGGAATCTGGCCAGCCAGCAGAGGTCTGCTTTTGGCTGCTACGACACCTGCTACTTGACACTCGCGTCAGATTTATCTCTACTCTTGTAAAACAGCATGCAGCTTGTTCTCTCTCCGTCCAGAAAGGTAAGTGAGCCCATGGATTTCTGTTAATCACAACACACACACACACACACACACACACACACACACACACACACACACACACACACACACACACACACACACACACACACACACACACACACACACACACACACACACACACACACACACACACACCCTAACCCATTTGATTAGAGTTGATCTTTCCACCTGCGTATGTAACGAGACGAGGCATGCATTCCTAGGACAACACATGGACGGCCCTGAAGCAGGCGGACTGGCCGTCTGATTCCACACATGGGGTGGAACACTGGTCTCTGAATCGTAATGGCGGTGATTTAATTTTTCTTGCTCTGATGGCCGCCGTCGTTGTTGCACACAGGGGTGGGACACGCTGGAAGAGCCATACTGGCTGCTTCAGTACTGATTCTGACCACATTGCAGGGGGGTCATAAGGGTTGCAAGGTGTCTGAACCCAATTCTGCAGGGAAGGAAGACAAAGCAGAATCCTGTTAATTGACTCATGACATTAATATTCATGAATACATCTCATCTCCACCTTTTGCCCCTTTAACCTCTGCATCTTCTGTGAGCTAATAACCCCATGTTTGAGATGGAGGGCTTTCAGGGTGTTTTTTCACTCCACTCACTAATAGTGTGTGTGAAGTTCTGCGTGATGGAAGGATTATATACATCATATATTTGATATAGTCCTAAGTACAGAACATGCCAGTTTCAACAAAAATCTTTTTTTGTTATATTTTGGTTTGCGATTTTCAGTATTGAGTGATGTGTCTGTTTGTTTCACAAAGAGCTGATAATGCAATTCAAATGTGTGATTACTGTTTATTCCATTCATTAGGTAGATGAGACAAAATGAATACTGGCATCCAAGTAATATCAGCACATTAAGTAACAGATGTGTGTAATGCCCCAAACCATGGGTCACAGTGAAATTAGGGTATTTTTCAATCTGGAAAATTTACCCATAATAGGCTGGCTAGCCAGAAGGAAGTAAATACTTGTGTAGATAATGTAGTGATTTAAGTCTGTGGCATGAAACTATTGAGTTAAGTTCAGTCCAAAGTGAACAACTAATCTGTTCTTTTTTGAAAGAAACCAGTGTTAGTTTGTTAACAATGTCATGCTGTTTGTTAGCTGTTGTTTTTCACAAACCTGAAGACTGTTTCACCTGACCAGAACCAGACCAACAATCTCCCTCTGCTATTAGTGTTGATGCTAAGCTATCTCATCCTGCTACCATCTGCAACTTGACGGTGAGGTACAAACTGCACAGAACAGAGGGATCAGAGGTGGAATTGAGCCAAGGACCTTCTCGCTGTGAGGCAACCGTGCTTCCTACCACCTTGCTGCCCTATTGACAAATTGTGTACCAGAATATTCAAGACACAAAATGTGTTTCCTAAATGCTACCAAATGCAAACATGGTTGGTTGTTACTCATTAAATCATTCACCAAGTTATTGCTCCTCACCGTCTCCTCTACATATTGACATCATCCCCTTCTTGGTATGGATAGCCTCAGACAATGTCAGGATTTGAAGATGCTTCAATGAGCGTAGCTCACCATCAGATGTCCATCTGTCATGTCTCTGTGAGAGAATGTATGACCCCAGTGTCTAGAAATGTCAATGGAAGCATGCGCTGTACATCACTCTTGTTTTCCTTCTTAATGTCATTTTTAGCATCATCTCCCTCCCTGCCTTCCTCCATCTCTGTGTGGCTTGCTGCGAAACAGATGGTGAGGGCAAGGATGACCACCAGACAGAAGGAGGGAGAGTGAGAGAAGCAGAAAATGACAAGATAGGGAAGTGGAAAACCCTAGCCGGGGGGGAGAGACATGCAGGCAGAAAGGTAGCAGATGTGTAAATACACAAATGACCTTGTGGAGTTGGTGTGTCATTCTTGGCGAGCTCCAAACCCTCCATCTCGCTGCACTTCAGAGGATGAGTAACATCCCGAGTGAGCAAACCTGGGAGTTCTGTGGCACTCATTAGCAGTCCGATTAAGACATGTTGATTAATGTAAACGCTGGCATTATCTACAGCCTGGCCTTCACAGTGGGTGTACATAGACAGACTGTTCAGTTTCAATTATTTTGGTTGCATCTGTGACAAGCACGAGAGATTCTCACTTGTGTTTTACCTGTGTAAGAATGTGTTTGTGTGTGTTTGTGTGTGAGAGAGATAAAACTTTGCATTCCAAGACCAGAGAGTGAATCATTGATAATATCATCTGTTACATTTTTTTTCATATAAAATTTAGCTGAAAACATCATATCCATACCATTTCCCAGCTGATACATTGAAATGAGTCTGCTCTGTAGCCCACCACCTATGCAGGAAAAGATGTCCCATGTGTGATCTCATCTAGTAAGGTCCGACAGATGTGGTTGTCAAATGGAAGGGGAGAAGTGTTAGTGGATAGAAGTCACAGACAAACTTGGAAACACCCGGGAAGACCACCTGAGCCGAAGGTAAAAGCAGTCTTTCGTGATGTCATCCTGTATGACCTTTCACTCCTACAGATCTTAACTTCTGACCACACAATTCATGTTGTGTGGTTTACGTCTCATTTACTTTTCCATCTATACCTCTTCTGACCAAGCAATGTGCAACACCATAAGATTAAAGCTTATTCCTGCCTCTCTACATTGACATAAAGGGGTCTCCACTCCACAAAATAGTAATTGGATCAATTGACATAATCTGGTTGTCGAAATTATGTGAGCAAGCTTGACTGAACTTCTGGTTTGATTTTCTCTGATTGCATCAGGCAGGTAAGGCACGGCGTATTAACACTTCAAGTCTCCCGCTGCTGATGTTATCTACCCCAACACAGACCGAGGACGTCTTTATCAGCCAGTGACACCATTAAGATTTGCATCTCCAGACAATGATTGTGTGCTTAGCTGGTTGTAAAGCTATTTGTATAATCATTGATGGTAAACATGAGGGATGTTACTGCATTTTTGCTCAGGTGAAGTTATGCAGCTTCACTATTTCCCTCCAAAACCCCAAATCCCCCCAAAATTTGGACAGAATGCAATACTTCTCAAATGTTTGTTAAAACTAATGGAATTGAATTGTTCAAACTGAAAAGATTTATTCCTCATTCTGAATTTGATGCCATACATAAGATTATTTTTGAGAAGCTATGATGGGTTTATATTTACCATCATATTTCATCACCTTTTCCTTTAACAGCATCCAGTAAATCTGTGGGAAGAGAGGACATTAATTGTGCCATAATTTGAATTTAAATTCTTCACATTGTCTGAATCGTTGGGCAACATTTTGGACTGCAAATTGTAAAATCCTTGAATTGAAATTAAATAATTTATATTTTGCATTGAGAAACATTTTTCTTAAACATTCTGTGAAAAAAAATTCTGGTATGAAATTTAAAATATGCATATGAAGAGACAACACAACTTTGAATGTGTCTGTACTGCTTTAAATTTAAGTGAATGTCTAAATTAGGAACTCATCAGATTTTGTCTGATAAGTATTTCACAACTATTTGGAAATCATGGTTACAGACTCCTCCTGTCAAAATATGTGCAAATTGTGAAAGGCTAGTGTTTGAACTCGAGGTGAATGTAGTCCATTTAGATGTGCAGTCAAAGACATCTAAAGGTGAATGAAGCAGTGGAGGTTGATGAGGGGGCACAGAGGTTGGGGGTGGGTAGGGTGGTGGTGGTGGTGGGGGCTCCCCTGAGCTATACTGTATCATGTCTGATTGACAGGCAACACGCAAAGCTCACCTGCGCCTCTGACCTCCCTTTTTACATCTCCCTGTCACTCTTATCCCTTCTTCTCTTCTTTTCTGTATTTCTTTAAAGAGCGGAAACTTGATGAGGGGCCATGTCCAGGGTGAAATGTCCTCGGGCTGCGACCTGCGCTAAGGGGGGGGGGGGTCACCGGGAAACAAAGACCATTCAGGTAAAGCCTTCTGAGCTGGCCTCAGACAGACAGCTCCCAGGTCAGATAACACTGAGCCTAATGTGGTTGCATTGCCGAGCCGATGCCACCAAACTCTTATACAGCGAGCATTCAGGGTAGGAAAGGTGTGTGTGTGTGTGTGTGTGTGTGTGTGTGTGCTGTTGTTGCTTCAGTGACTGAGAATAGAAGAAAAACAGAATGACAGGTGAATAAACACAATGCTCTGAAAGCTCCCTTGAACTTTGATGAAATGCTGATGCCCGTGTTGTAATCCTCTTTATGCAGGATTATCTCAGTTAGGATTCTGAAACCACATAATAAGGAAGTGAAAAATCTTTATTTAAAGTTACTCAATCCCAAACTGCAATCGCGGACCACGTGGCAAGGAATCAGCAAAGTGATACAGACAGAAATACGAGAAATGACTGAGATATTCATGTTATATACAGAAGGAGGACATTCACCCTTCACCCTATACAGTATACATACCGTTAGCATGTCTGTTCTACAACGAAATGATCTAGTTTGAGAACTTCTGTAAGCATTTCTCCCTCTACGTCTCTGCCTTTAATCTTACTGGACCTCATGGTATCTATGTTCCTCCAAAAGATGATTAAGAATTAGTTAACAGACCTGCCGTTGTTGTTGAATCTAGGTATCATTAGTGGATTCATTCTTCTTGGTTAGGGAGGGTTTAGGCAGATTTCAAATAAAGACCAATGATACAGTCAATTTGTCCAAAATATGTGCTGTATTCTAACAGCAGGAGGCAAGACATCATTATCTGGGTGGCAATGAATCATCCTAAAATCCTAAATAAAATAACAGGCTACGTCAACACATCATCATGACTGTCTTTACACTAAATGACTGGTTTAGTTCTATCCATAAGTAACCATAAGATAATAAGTGACATTATGCTTAATCTCTAGCAACTATTTCCTGGTAGAGCTACTTGGACTTCCTCTTCTAAAAAAGCCAGGATAGCGGTTTCCGTCTGTCAATGGTCCTTATGTCAAGCTAAGCTGGCTTTAGCTTCCTGATGTCAGAATTATGTCTGTTTCCAGTGACGCCTTGTTGATTTAATCCAAGTTAGGAGATTCCTCCCATTTTCCCTCAGAGGTAAGAACACGTGTCTCAGCAGTATTTTGCTTTTGTCTTGATTTATGAAAAGACGTGTCACCTGAATGTGGACACAGTGGATATTTATTTCCCCTTTCTGAACTTTGACCTGAACTGGAAAATGCACCGTCGTCGGAATTGTTGCGTACCAGAATAATATAACGTATGAGACCACGTACTCTAGGATGGTGTCCCTCTTGTCTGTAGTTCCTGTGCTAGCTTGTAGCAGCACCACTTGGCTCCCACATGGCTGGGGCCGGGGAGCCCAGCGTCCCATCTCAAGGGTTGTTTGAAGTGTCGCTGCGGACCATTAGCATCGGGCTGGGCTCCCCACCCCAGGCTGCTTCCATGTTTTTACCTTCTCACAAAGCCTAAAATGCTAAATAAAATGCTATCTGAAGCTAAACCGTAGGTTTGAATCCGCATCTTCTCCCTTCCCCTCCCCCTCCATCCATCCATGTTGTCCGTCTTCCTCGTTTCTCCGAGCAGATTTCACTCTTGTGCTTGTCATTCTTCCGCCTTTTGTATCTGTGGGCCTTTTTGCTATTGAATGCTGCTTTCTCTCCCACCCCCACCGTCGCCGCTCTCCTCCCCGACTCCCATCTCCTCCCCTGCTCTCCTTCACTCACTCATTCACTCTAGGGCCTAATTATGAGCTTCGAATAAATACATGTATTTTTTCCTCCTATGAGGGGAAAAAAACCTAGCACTTTACTTTTTTTGACAGTAGGTTGAATTCTAGACTCAAGGAGGTTTTATTCGGCGAAGTCCCTCTGCAGATCGAAGTGGTCTCTGGGACAGGAGATTTCCTGGATGCCGTAATTGTGTCTCATTAATTCTTACTGTAATGCTGGGAAGCTAAACAGGCTATGCAATTAGGGGACTGATCCTTGAATAGGCTGGCTAATCAACGGACAAAAGCTGTGGCTCAGAGGCCATTAGGCCTGTAGGAAGTACTTCCATTGTGAGGAGCGGTCTGTGATGCCTTCATTTTCCACCAGTATGGGTGGGGAAGCAGCTACAGGGGGGTTCTTCTACTTTTAAACCTTTACTACTCAATCAGAATAAGGTGCCAGGATTACCTTTAGCACACACAAAGGTTGTATCTTGTTTCAGATTATACAAGGGCAAGATTTCCTGTCAATAACATAAAATTTAAAGTTTTGGGCTGATTATCAGTGAAAAAAATGTATAAATATCCTCTGATGAACCAGGTCAATTTCTCAAATGTAATTTTTCTATGAGTCCTTCCTGCCTAGCAGCTCTAAGACATTCTTTAAAATTCTCTCTCCTCCAACTCCACTTCCTCCATCTCCTGTTCGGCATGTACCTCATAACCAACAGACTCCTCCAAACTGTCGACTCAGGAGTGTATGAGACCTTTTCACCATCTGGGAAGGGTGGAGGAAGGAAGAGAATAGAAGATCCTAACTATCCCCCTGCCTCTTTCCTTCTCCCTGCCCCTCTCCCCTCTGCAAGCTTTATCTTTCATCCCTATTAATCACATCGTCAGGCAGCCAAGACGGGGAATAAATGAACTCTCCTGGTCATTAAAATTAAGCATTGAATTATTGACATGCAATTAGCCTGCCTTTTTGGTGGATAGACACCGAAAATGTCCTCCCTGCGGTGAGAAATAATATGACTGCTATAGTCATCAGAACTTAAAAAAAAAAAGAAGAACTGGGAAAGTGTGGAAAAAAAAAAAGCAACATGCCATAAAATTCTGACTTCGAGAATTCCCATTTATCACATAATAAGAGCAGCAAGACTGGTTCCATCTCATTTGGCTGAGTTTTATTCCCATAAGGAGTGGTGTCTTGAGCTCGTTATCAGCTTCGTTATGGAGAGGCCCGCCCTGCCGCCTCTGGATTATACTGTGGATTATGTTAATGTTGTGGAGACACATGGACTCTGTGACATTTAGGTGATCTTTCCTGCTTTACGTTTTGCACATGCTAAACTTGTTTATCTGTTTTCATTTAGCATTATGCAGATTCTTATTCTATTATTACACAGATTGATCCCTGACTTGTAATCCTCCGTCACTCAAACGCAACAACGTGAAGGAGAGAAAAAGTAAACAATATTTTCGGGGAAACTCGCGTGCAATATTCTTTCCTCGCAGTCACTTCCAATTACAGTTGACAATTGCCTGTGCAATTTTATGAATAGCGAGAAACACTTACTGTGCTTGTTAGTCAAATACACATTCTGCAGCCTTTTCATAGCAGCAGAGCATGAGTTTGACAAGCTGTTTACGCTAAGCCTGACTAAATCAAATTCAGAGTTTGCCTCCCCTCCCCAGTAATCTCATTTTGTTTACCGCTAACACTAAGTACATTAGCATCTGGGAGGCCTGTCTGTATTTACTCTATTTACCTCTACTGTACTGGCTCTAAGCCAAATGGGGAATAATGTTATGAAATGAGGGTAACCAGCTGTATATTCATGAAGAAACTCACTCCTAATCTGACACTGAGGCAGGCATCTGAAACCGCCAAAGCTGCAGCTGAGAGTATAAACTGAGGATGGGGTTTTTGCTTGAATCAGTGAAGTTATTAGCTGCTTTTAAGCTGTAATATTTTCTTTCCCTCCTCCTGAGTGTTTATACGGGAATGTGAGGCATGACAGGAGAGGAAATAGCAAGCCTCCCTTTCAGGAAACCAAAAGATACACAGTAGGAAGTAATGGTTAGATCATTCCAGAGCAGTTTGGCAACTCAAGATTTACACAGGAAGTAAGGGTAATTTGAACTTTTAAGAAAGTAGGGAATAGCATCAAGGTTACGATTGTCAGGTTTCCACGCCTTATCTCTTCTTGTGACCCTTTTAGAGTGAATGGGACCGGTATCAGATCTCACCTGTTCTATGTATCTTCCTGTTTGCGCACAGTTCCAGCATCTGACCACAGAGTAGGTTCCCACAACCTACAACCTGTCTCCACGCCTCATTAGGCGGCTCCACAGTGGGTGGACACTGGCCTGGGTGGCAAGCAGATGTCTTTATACTGAGGCTAATGACACACCAAACCACACTTCCTGACATCTCATTCATTTGGTGTCGTACTGTGAATAAAATCATACAGCAGAAAAGAAGTCTTTGGAAAATGAAGGTTTTCTAGAAGGTGGTCAGTATGAGGAAAAGAGACTGCTTTCAGGACTATTTTAGTTGAAATGCAAAACCGGATTGGAGAATGTTGTCAAGCATGCTTAAAGTGAATTTTGTCACATTTTGACTTCACCTCCACAGAGGCCCCGGGTTAAAATAAGAGAGCAGGCAAAATCATGTGCAGATTTACAGGAAAATGACAGTTTTATACAGTATATTCAACTCAAAGACAGCCTGCAAGTGATCTTGATCTCCATGTCAGACTTTGTGGCAATTGCAGTAGTGCTGGTAGCTGTTTGACACGTCTGATCCATACCAGGGAAATTAAAAAGTCAAAGAACTTTTTTTATTTTAGAATAATCTACTTTCAGACAATGTTATTTAAATTTCCTAATCATTAATCATGATAACACAACAGGCTTTATTCATACATTCTCAGTTTTAGATAAAAAAAAGAAAGCCCAAGAAACACTTCAACCATATTGTTTGTTCCACACATTCTTCCTCCATGTCATAACAGGGTGCCTACATTACCCATAATATAGCTGCTGATTATTCCATCTGAAAGACTCGGCGTCAAGCATCAGACAAAGATAAGGAGCCAAACCACAATCTTTGTCCATTCACTTCTTTTTCAAACTTGAGACCAAAGTGATTTAAGGACATCCAATTCATTCCTCCTTTCATGAAGCTTTCTTAAAAATCACAAATGTTTTCCACCTCCTTAAAACTCTAAATTAGACCTTGCTGTGTTAATCAGATGAAATCTCCCCCCTCCCCCATTTTCAGCTACAATCTCAAATTTCAATAATTGTCTTCACACTGAGTAAAGCACCTTTACCTAATCACGCCTTGGTGATTGTTTGACTACTTGTGCAAACAAATGATTAGCAGGAGCGTTAACGACATGCTTCAGCAGACATGGCCCATTGTCCTGCTAATGCTGCTCCTCAGCATGAACATCTATTCTCTCCAAAGGGAGCACATAGCACAGAATATGCATCAACAATTCATTATGTACAGTTTGTGTACACGGAACCAGTTAGAGTAGAGTTTCAGTTCTTCTAGGTTGGAAAATAATTTTTCAATGTTAATAATAGACAATCAGAAGTCTCGTCATGTTTAAGAGGCCAAAAACTCATTTGCAGACTCAAGTGGTGTCATCTTAAGTGAAATTAAAGCACCTTTTTCTTAAACGTACATATGCTCATCCAACTCACATGTTCCTGGAGCGATTAAAGCTTCAGGAATGTTTTCATGGCTTCATGGATGTGCTTGATTTTCTCCCATTTTACGAGGATCAAACGGTCTGACTGGAGCTGCCGTGCCAGGCTCATTGGGCAGCAGCTCTGAGAAGTTTTAGCAATGGGAGACTTTTAGCCCTGTGGCAACACAATCTCTATATCCCAATGTAATTATCAGGATAAGACATTTTCCCTCTATGGAGAAGGCCAAAGTTTCATGACATGGTTTGTGGAGATTTGATTTGATTGAAACATCCTGGTGAGCTTCAGGGCTTCTGCAGCTCGTGTGTTAAGCCTCCATGGCCGTATACAATAGTTGTTAAATCCATGACGATTTCCTCTTCTCTGAATTACTGCTGCACAGAATGTTTGAGAGGAAGTGAAGAGAAAGTTTCACCCAATTGCCACAGAAGTGTCCTGAAAAGTGTCCAATAAAATTAAATGTGCATTGAATTCTGAAAAGGAATAAGTCTAAGGTTTATTGTGGAGCTTTCTGCCTCCCTCCAGCCCATTGAATCATCCCTGCCTGGTTAGCTGGTTGTTAGACGCTGCTTGCTACGACAGCATACTGAGGTATCCCACTGCACGGGCTTGAGGCATTTTCCTTCCCTGCGTCGGAACACAACTGTGTGTAAAATCACAAAATCTAACCAGGGAGTGATTGTGTCACCCTGGAGGTCACCGGAATATCTTCTGGTTCATTGGCCTCGGGGTCAAACACACACAGTCCTGACAGTCCAGTAAACAACAACTGACGCTGATTATTCACAAAATCTACAATGTTGCTGCATGCTCTCACATAGCTAAAATTGCAACATGTCCATTTGGACATGTGATTAATGTTTAAATTCCACACTTTCACGCTGCATCCTACTTCCATATGCAAAACCTGTTATAGAGAACACACCTCTGACTGCCCTGCTCAGCTGGTTAAAAATTAATGGGAATGTCAATGTCTGAACATTGTGTTACTTTTTAACCATGCATTTTGTTAAATATTCAATCTCAGGAAGGTAAATAGTACATTCCTCTACTTGTAGTTGTGTATGTGCTTTGCTGTGTCTTGTTGCTTCCATGTTTACTTTCTCTTTTTTCCTCCTGGTGACTTAGATTCCCAGGCAGACTTAGATTCTGAGAGTGAACTAACAAAGCCTCACACCTCAAATACTGTATCCATTCATTATTTTACACACAATTGTCCGACATTAGCAAACCTTGTTAGCTCAGCTAATTTAAGGGATGACTTGCAATGCAATGAGGTCTAAGTGGAAGCTGATAGAGCAAACCTGTGCTGAATGTTGCCGCTGCTCCAGCGTATATAAATTTGTGCAATTATGCGGCACTTCAACGGAAGGTTAATCATGGTGGTGCAGAGGAGCACAGGTGTTAGAGGCTGTAGTTTCTCTGAATGACTGGGTCAATGTCCACCATATTTAGTTGTTGTCTTAGGGACCATCCCAGGAGGCATTCAGACTCTGAGCTTCTTGATCCACGTTACAAACATAACCTATGGAGAGAGAGTGGCATCAGAGAAAGTGCTGAGTAAGTCTTAAACATAAGGAATACCAGTGTTTCATCAGTGTGAACCTGATATGTGATTATATATGATATATTATGTGATATTTTATCCACATGAAACACAAGGGTGTGGTAAAAAAATACTAATTCCGAATCACAAATTTAAATACTAAGACTGCATATCCAACTATAGACTGACTGAAAAAGCTGTCACTGTTACAAACTATCATGAAGAGTTGACTTCTATGGTTTTGGGTGTTGAGTGAGGTCTCTGTTTTTGGAGCTCTGTGCTGCGTTAATAATGCAAGTGAAACAGGTCCGGCTGAAAACCACAGCTGAATCAACTCCTCTCTGACATACCAAACAGACTCAACTTCTCATGTGATTTATTTGTTTTGGATCAGACCACTATTGTTCTACAGCTGGTCATGATGTTGTATCCACCTCGGTATAACATTACAGTGCTTTGGCTGATGGAGAGAAATCCCACTTAGTAGAATGTCTCGGACAGATACTTGAAGAAAAACATCCCCAACATTGTGTTTGTGTCAAATATTTTAGATTTTTCACACTATCCTGTCATTCACACATGTCAAACATGCTCAAACTTTTTCTCCTGTTCTCATTGTGTGTGTGTGTGTGTGTGTGTGGGGGGGGGGTGTCAGTTGAGATATTAGCTGTTCACATTTGCTTGTCATATCTATCCAATAACAGTGACACAACTTCATTGTTAGCCTGTCCTCTGGATGATGTATTTCTAAATGTGATTCTTTCTCTACAACTGGAGGCAAATGCCTCATAGTAGCCGGCCATGTTACTGACAGAACATGTTGTCGTGGTGTTGCTGGGTGTCTGGAGGAAGAGTAATGACTAAAATTTAAAGTTTTCTCACATACCAGCCAGAAGTCAAATAAAATAAAATAAAATAAAATAAAATAAAATAAAATAAAATAAAATAAAATAAAATAAAATAAAATAAAATTAAATTAAATTAAATTAAATTAAATAAAATAAATAAAAAAATAAATAAAAATAAAATAAAATAAAATAAAATAAAATAAATAAAGACAACTTTGGTTGGACACAATAATTACACAAGACTTCACATCAGTTTCAAATAATTTAAAGTTCGATTGTTGTATGAATATGTGCCTCGGTGTGTATCATGCTGAACCAATTAGACAGTGGTTATCTAGGAGGAATTGCTGATCTCTTGTAGCGTATATGATTAGCTAACCTAGTTAGCTAGTTGAATGTCAGATGACTGTTTAGAACCCTCAGGGCGCCTGGACATCCAAATGTGTGTGCTTTGCTTTTTTTCATTTTTTTAAATTCTAATTTTTTAAGTCTGTTTAAAGGCTAATTGCCTAAAAAAATGTTAATTGTTATTATCATCAAAATTCTACTATCTATTCTATCATAAAGTGTATTGCATTGGAGATTTTCATTTTACCTACATTATTTACCTTTGCATCTGATTTGGTCCCAATGAATTCTAACCACATATTTGTATACACAGAAATCCTTACATAGTAAAAAGGTTTTAAGGATATGGAGAAAACAGGGTCTAGGCATGATTTTTGTATTTAGCAAAATAAAAAAAAGATATACATAAAATTATTCAGGTCATCTGATAATTTATTTCTCTTTTGCATGTTGTTGGTACCTCCCTACCTAAACAAAAACTTTTTTTTACAAACAAGTTATGATTACCATAAACTACTATTATTGTATGCAGGCTTCTTCACTACAGTCTCCATGTTTTGTCTCTGTTTTGCTCTTTTTCTCAGGCTGGAATAAAAAAAAAGTAAAAAGGAAAATTTGACAGTGAAGCAGGACACTCCTTGCCATGGTGATTCAAATTCTGTTTTATGCATTCTATGTTTTTACAGATGTCATACAGAATTATTAGACTGCTTTGGCACTCTACTGTGTTTTCACAAATGTTTTCCAGTTGATGATGATCCTCTGTTACCTGAGAAGCCAGTGGGAGAAACTGAGACTGTCCCACAAGCGCTGAATGACAGTCTGAGTAAGAAGCATGACCGACTTAGCGCTGAATATGGCAACTTGAGAAAAGACTTTTTACAAACTCTAAGTGGAGAACGGAATTTGAAATAGGAAGTGGAGAAACCATGCTTCTAGGATTGGAGTTTTAAATAAAACAACAATATTCAACACGGATTCTCTTAAATCTCATTTTTTACTAATTTGTATCACAATGTGATGAACACAAAAATTGAAATAAAGAATTAAAATTCTCACACAATTGAGTCACCTCCACTTAAGCCCCACCCACGAAAATGCCATTGAAGAAAAAGGGACCTATACCTCCCCAACAATACCCCGTATTTTTTGTTTCATCATAGTTCATCAAATACCACCATCAGCATCTGAACATCGTCATGTCGTCCAGGACAGATACTCTTTTTAAGACTCAACTAATTACCATGAATAATCCACTGCAGTAATCATTTATCTTTACTCTATACTGGCACTGATACTTTAATACATTCTACTATGACAGCTAAACTCCATCTATTGAGGAGGATCATGCAATACAATAAAACAAACACTAAAACATATTCATAATTATGAATGAGATGTTTCTGTGTCTGAATCATAGACATCCATACACTGATGCATTTTTGCATGAGTCATCAACAACAAAAACCATCATAGTTGTAAGGTTACTGTATTTTCACAATGAAATGCATATACTAGATGAATGCATGACATTTTGCTCTGAAACATTCGGTCGCAAATTCACAGTTCATGTTAAATTTTTTGTTGTAATCTCTAATTTTGTTCTGTCATGCTGATGGTGCTGGCACTCAGTATATATGAAGAAAGCGTCAAAAATTTGCTTCTTATTGTAAACATTCATGCTACAAATGTCTTAATACATTTTGAGCTATGTTTGAGCAGAGGTGATGGAGCGATCTGATCATGTGGTATACTCTCAATTTGGTGATCCAACCTGAAACATCTGAGATCACCGCTGGAGGTTCCATTTACATGTACCAGGAACAAAAGCAGGTGAAAGTATATAGTAGTGTGTGGGTGTGTGTTGCATGTTAGATTGAGAAGGAAATGGGTGGGGATATCTGATTGGCTGCTGGCTTTGGTTTGGAACATGATGCAAGTGAACAAAGGTTCCTTATGTAATACCTGATGCATAATTTAAAATTCTAAACACCTAAGTTTAGACTTAACCTACCTTGATGAATGTATACAACAGTTTTCTGTACGGTGAAATCGGTTAAATTAAGGGTCCCTTTGGACCTGATGTATGGCTGTGCAGAAGCCTGATGGAGCAGGAACTGGGATAGAGCCAGGATTCCATATTCTGGCTTGGGAGCAACAACTTGGAGCAAATTGTAAGTGGCTTTAGCGACCATACAATTGACCTGTCAGTTGTTATTTTCTGAATATGTGGTTGCAATCATGGTGTGATGTGACTTGAATTTCTCAACTAGTCCAGTTGGATTAAACTTTTGGCAATGCTGCTCATGCAATCCTGAAGACAAAACACACACTCATGATAAAATAGAAAACTGGCATTTTGGCTGCAAAAACATCTGTAGCCTGAACGTAGACTGAAGATTGCATTTAGAAATAATACATGTGTAACCTTTTAACAAGACCAGATATGCAGAGAGAATATTGATTAACAGGAGAAGTGAAAGACACATGCATTGTTGCTCTATAAAAACACACACCTCCATCCTAATCCACTTCAACATTTTAACTGACAGCAGGCTGTAAAAAGTTCCCAAAACAAAATCATGAATCAGAAGAACATTCGTGGTGAGATCTGGCAGAATTTTACAACACTGGGGGTGGACACCTGTCATTCACTAAGTACAGCTGTGGTACAGGAGAATTTCACCTGTGGCAAGCCCCGATGTGTTCACATCAGCGAGAACACATGTAAAGATTTCTTACGACGTTCTATCTTTGTGTGAACGCATTTATGTACTTCCAACTGTCACTCATGATTACAGTGAACCAGTCCTCACCCAGAATGGCAGCGAATCGTGATTGGTGGAACAGGAATAAGGGTTTTAGTGGTTAAGATTCATTAAAATGGCTTCTGGGAATGCAATTTCCAATGCAAATAGTCAACGAACTGAATTCATTGGAATTCCTGCCGAATAGACCAGAAAAGCTCCTCCTCACTACTGCAAGGCAGATAGCAGACAGACAAGCTGTCAGAATCGTTATCGTGGGGACTTCATCTCATTAATTTGGTAGATAGGAGCGTGGGTATTTGCCCTGTGGAAAACTAAACACACTCTATGGTTTCTCTCAACCCCCCTCTTGCCCACAGAGAAAAACCAGCCAAGCAGCCAGGCCCACACATAGCCTGCAGTCATATCAGATTCAACAGCCTGGCTGGAGTCAATATGACCGCAGGCAAAAAATGGTGGTGGAGCTGGTCCCCTTCAATCTGAGACCTGAGAGGAGGCAGCAAACAGCGAGCGATCAGTCAATATGAGTGAGCCTCTCCCCCTCCTCACCTCCATCCTCACTGTCGTACACACCAATGCACATTTCAAAATTTTGCTCTCGCTCAGCTCGTGCTGCTCCCCCCTCCCCACCAAAGTAGGTTCAGCTCATCCCTCTTACTTAACCCACTACAACTCCTTGGCTCGCTCTCAGCCTTGCCTTGTTTTTTTGTAAGCTGTACATGATTTTTTTCATTACTGTATGAAGGAGAGCGGTGATGCTGTGTGTGTGTGTGTGTGTGTGTGTGTGTGTGTGTGTGTGTGTGTGTGTGTGTGTGTGTGTGTGTGTGTGTGTGTGTGTGTGTGTGTGTGTGTTTGGCACAACAGCCTGACAGCCAGATTTGACAGCAGATGCCTCTCGTTTTCCCCTCTCTGCTGACCCTGCAAACCAGAATGTGGAAAGAATCGAAAAAGAGAAAAACTTGGAAATAAAGAAGCTTTGGGGTTTGGGGATATTATGTGCCTTGCTGCTCCTCCACTCAAAATTTCACCACTAATCCTCCATGTTTTTCTTTAACCGAGAGCTGATCAAATTTAATTTTGCACCAGTTTGGAGATGAATCAGAAGTTAACTTTATGTTCAGAGAGGAAGCTTAACATCCACATATTATACAGATGGGTATAGTTTTTGTTTTTGCTTTGTGAAGCGAGAAAATACAATTTAACGCTTGAAAATTCCAGGGAGTGGGCAACTAAAAAGGTGACATAATGAAAAGCCACATGAAATGGGGCTTGAATAAAAAAGAAACGTGGTAATAGTTAAATTAGTGATATTTTGAATAGGTCATCTGCAGTGTCAGACAGAATCCAATCCTTTTTGCGTATTGTTCCCATTATTATTTATTTTGTCAATGGAATATTTATGACTAAAAAACAAATTCCAGGCAAAGCTGTGTATGCAAAAGCTCCCCACATTGAGCCCTGCTTAGACATCTCAAAGAGAATACGCAAAGACAAACTGTTTTATTTTAGTATTTGAGAACAGCCCTGTCAAACGTCTGTTTACCATCTCATGTTCCCAGAGGCACAAACCTCTCGACAGAGGCTACATCTATTTTTCCTGCTGAAAAATGCATTTAAAACAACAGAGTTTTGCAGGTTCTGCTTTAAAGGCAGGAACAATGTCAGTGTTACAACCTCAGAGGACAAATTAGAGGCAGAGACACACTGAAAGAAACTGCATGTTTTTGTTTTCTGCTAAAGCTCTGCACCTAACAGAAGGTTTGGGAAGGGTGGATGTCTTCTAATTTCCACAGTGTGATCAGAGGTTATGTTTAAAGATTTAGAAAGTGTTGATTTCTTAAATTTTTATTGCGCTGATGACAACCTAGTATCTGTCAACCTGCAGCCAGGAGACCGTTGGTGTATTTGAGCATTAACACTGGAGACAGAAGTAAAGCTGCTAAATCTCACAAATTAACACAATGATTAATCATA
Source organism: Antennarius striatus (assembly GCF_040054535.1). Classification (NCBI taxonomy): domain Eukaryota; kingdom Metazoa; phylum Chordata; class Actinopteri; order Lophiiformes; family Antennariidae; genus Antennarius; species Antennarius striatus. The sequence goes on from NC_090795.1 coordinate 13,747,287, forward strand.
TGTTTTGGCCATGATTGAACTGTTTCATAAACTATAGTGACTTTAGAGATGAACTTATGACCAAGGTCACCATCAGGTCACAATCAGTTCTTTTAGCTCTCTGGATGAGTGATTGTGTTAGTGTCAAAAAAGTTAGTATTTCAATGTGAGCATGTCATCATACCGAAATTAATATTTAGCCTATGAACCACCGAAACTTGTTTTGTGATGGTGCTCAAATCCCTGCACTTCTTTTAGTACGTCATTTTTTGTACTAAAATTTGTTACAGTACTTAAATTTTCATTTTTATGCTCTTTCCTTTAATAGTTAGCGATCATTGAGGATGAGGAGTTTACGCTTTGGCTGTTTTAAATCAACCATCTTCGTACTTATACAGTGTAATCCCTTCCAACATAACAGTGGAAAGACACCTATGTTCAGCAACTGGCCAAGATGAGTAGGAAAGAATGCAAATGAGGACAAAATATTGGCTCCGTAAACACACAGACAGGAAAGGGCTTTCCTGCTTTAATGCTCAGCTAATCTAGTTAGCCTGCTCCATGTTAACTGGCAGGTCTTGAAGGTGCTTTTTAATAGTAAAACCAAATTTTAAATGACATTCTAAAAGTTTAATTTGGATGGAGTTAAACCTTAATTTCACAGACTTGAAGCAAAAGAAGTCAACAGTGACAACATGTGGAAACATTCAAGATGTAACCACATTACCTATTTACCAAACGTTGAGATCAGGCTGATCATTAAGAAGAATGTGAGCAGTTCAAGTGTGATGAAGGTGATTCATAAGTGGATGTATTATTATTGGCTTGGATGCCCAGCTCATTTGTAAGCCGAGTAAACACACATCTGATCACTGCTTCATAGCCCGCTATCCCAAATATAGATTTCACTGTCATCTTTAAGTACGCAAATGATCTGTCACTAGATGGATGGCTCATGGCTGCCTTCCATGCTTTCTCATTTACATACTCACATTGACGTCGCGCTCTTCCATCTTCTCCTTACCGTTGCTGAGCTGTGACTCATGCCGGCCAAGAAAACAAAACAAAACAAAACGAAAAAAAAGCCGGTTACACGGTGACAATTGAAGCGACAGGCATTTAGTAAGGTGATTTCTAAGGTAACAATCCTCAGGAACATTTTCATTTTCAGCATCAAATGGGTAAAAAAATGTGGCCATGATAATTAGCAGTGTGTAAAGCTTAATGTGTGTGCAACGTGTGTGTGTGTGTGTGTGTGCGCGCGCGTTTGCATGCATGCAGCTTTAAAGGACTTCAGAAAGCCTGGAGGAAAAACAGAGATTGGTGTTTTACGACATCTCACCACTCTCTCTGCTGTCAGTCAGCATTAGGGGCTGTTTTCCGCTGTTGTATTTTTCTTTTGTAATCTAAAGCACCGTCCTTTTAAAAAGACTTTGCTAATTACTTTATTTAATCGGGCACTGGCCAAGGAATTATATTTGTAGCCTGGAGCAACTTCTGAACCTGTAACAATAGCTTTTGGAATATCAGTTTAAGATAAAAAGCTTCTAAAGTTGATCCTGGAGGCTCGTATATCTGCATATTTCAAGACCCACTTTCATCTGGACCCTTCGAGATCACAAGGACTCCAATGTAGTTGTATTGCACCTGAGGATAATCCGAAAACCAATGGAATTAGTTTGGCTGTGCTAAAAAAAAAGAAGTTTAATAGAGGAAAACAAGTAACAGTAGCTACAATTAGATTTCCTTTTCAAAATATGTCTGAAACCGCGCCGGCACACACCTGTTCCTTTCCTAGGATCATCCACCCCACTGTTCTTTTTTCCATTTTGAATTAGCAAAAGCAAGCACAGGGCAGCAAATGGTGTTTGAAAGACAGGGTTGGGGGTCCAGTGGTTGTAGAGAGGGGTAAAAAAAAAAAAAAAATCAAAGAGATTTCGGCAGAATGCAAACTTTCAGAGGCTGCGGCACTGTTGAACTGAGCAGGCCCATGGCCTGTGAAAAGAAATGGAGACAGCCTGAATGCAAATTAAATCCCCCTCATTCCTGCAAATATTGTCTTAGCCATTAGTGTGGGCTTGACTAGAAAGGAGTGGTCCCACTCATTGTCGCTCGGACAGGGAGAAGTCAGGGGAAGAATTCTATTCAGTGGCTGTCTTGGGGGCTTGGTGCACTTGGGCGCTTGTTTGGTACCATTCAAACGCCACAGACCGTGGCAACAAAGAGCGCTTTCAGCGTACCTCACTGTAAAAGCATGTGAAAAAGAAGAAAGGAGCAGGATAGGAGGGGAGAGAAAGAGGGAGAAAAGGGGGTTGGCCGGGTTGAAAGGGGGACGACAGTACTGGAAACTTTAGGTGTAGATCCCGAGTGGCCTGCTTTGGCCTGTCTTCAAGTAGCATCCCTGAGAGACAACAAGAGCACATTTCAGCATGAAACCAGACCTGTCTTTTCTCCTGCAAGGCTGTTTGTGTACATTTGTGCATCTCCAGACATTTTTACAACTCAACTCTGCTTTGTGCATCAGCACTAGTGACTGTTTCACCCGCAAACATCCTCATCAGACGTGTCTGATGCGTGCTGTTGACCCAAACTTCCTTTCATACCCTCTGAAGACAGGTAATTTTCTTAAGGCACGTCTCAGTGCAGGGGCCCACTTCAGCTCGGATTCCACAGGCTTCTGTTGTATCCATCTGCTCCCAAACCAAACATGACTGTTCACGATTGGATCGTTTGTGTTTGAATCTAAAAGAGAAACTTCAATCTGCAGCATGCATGTAGATGAACGCTCACTGACATAACAGGGTTATCCTCCGCCACAGGCCTCACACATTGTCCGACGCCGCAGATGCCGGTGGCAGAGGTCGCGTGGAGAGCATGCGCGAGAGTGGAGTAAAATAAAACCACACAGGTTTGTGTTTGTGTGTATAGGTGGAGCCGGGGTGTGTGCAGAAAGCAGAACAGCCCTTGGCATCCCGAATTTGTTTTGACTGGTGCCTTTACAGCTGCTGCATAGCGTGGGCGAGGAAGGGCCTGGCTAAAGTAAAACAACCAAATTCTTACTTGTCTTCTTCTTCCGTTTCACTCTTTCTCCTCCTGTCCTTGGAGAGACGGCTCTTGGCCAGCCAGCTGTATAATCAAGCTCTTCATTTATACTTTATTGACAGATACTACCTCGTACCTTGGTTGGGGGAATACAGTCTGTTTTTCAAACCTCTGGGAAAGATTGAATTCCATGGCATGGCGATACATCCTTTGGAAAGCTCTGTTACCGCTGGACTACAGCTGCACAGTAGAAATGCTGGAATGCTTTCCTCCATTTTGTCAAGAGGAAACTCAAATCTTGGATGAAGTGAGAGAAAAGCTATAAAAAAGTAATGTGAACTTGGCGTAAAAAGTAAGCTACAACTTGAAGCTGTTAGAATGCATTGTCTCATTTTTAACAACTAAATGACAAATGCCATACTTTATTATTATAATTAGCTGTGCTTTAAAACTCAATGTGTTTGTGTGGTTGACGTGTCCTGACATGCTTTTATTGTACAGTAGATGCATGCTTGTGTTTATTTAGCCTCACAACATTCCATTTATTGTATTTGTATTCATATAAGTCAATTATGTTACACCTGTTATTATGGCAAAGGAGGCTTCTCACATATTTTCTTTAATTTCCCAGGGAACCCTATATATAACCTGATTGTGCACTGTTCACCTGAAGCTATTCCTTTGCATCATGTCTATGATGCATCATGCACGTTTGAAAAACTCAGATTGAGGCTATGATTGAATGCTGTTCTTGACATGCCAGCCTAACTTTTCTTGGAAAAGTATGCGTGTGCAAAAAGTAGGAATGATGGGAAACGCTAAGCATTCAACTAAGTCATCCATCACTTCTCATTCCAGTTTATTCCCTGTTCTGAATGTCACCATCTTTGTAAAACTACACCTCAGGAATGTCACAGACACAACCGAGGAGACTCTGAATTACTGCTTGTGCTCTTTAGTTTAGAGTTGGCCAATTCATGTCAGCCAAGAAATTTTCACTCACACTAACAGAGGAAAGCAGAGGGTGCCAAGAAAATCTAAGGCGACAGAAACGGGAGGTTGGTGTCGATGACAGACGGGATGGAGAGGCTGACTTCTTTATTTTAAGGATGTTATCTCCTATCCCTTCCTGCCACTCTGTAGCTTCCATCTTGTATCGCAGCGTCTGTGTTCTTCGTGGGGACAAACTAAAGACTGATGCATGTTTGCAGCACGCACAGTGACAGTCGAAGGTGCTCATACAAAACGACATTCAGAGCATTTTCCATATGCACAAATACTATCAGAGGCGTGCAGCAGCTCTGAATCCTTGGATTTAAGGGGCGCTGGTGATAAAGGAAGGGTGATATGCATGAAAATAATCCTCTGTCTGAGTGAAGACTTCATGCCTCGGTGATATAATGTCAGTAATTTTGTCTGTCCTGAGCAGGAAGTGTCTCTGAATAATGTTATGTAATGTATTTGTCCAGACATGTATTTTATAGTTTCATACTGCACAAACAGGTGTGACTTCACCCAAAGCATTACAGAAATTAATCCTCACAGACAAGTTAAACTTCTTTATATCTGTGTTCATTTCCAATACCAGCTCCAGCTTCCTTGTCCACGTAGTCTTCTGTAAACATCCACATCTGCCTGTAGACAGGGTTCTTTACAGTTTACAGTACACTTTCTATGAGTACAACAAATCACACATTGATACGCTGTATTCTAAAACGGTAAAATGTGCTCTGGCTCTTGAAACACCACATAAGTTGCATTCACACTGATTGAAAGCGATTTTTTTAAATTTAGATTTGATCATTTTAATTTACTGTTCACCTTTATGTTCAACCTCTATCCAAGACATCACATTTACACTAACCATGCTGATAACCAGTAAGATATATGAATATGGAGCCACTTCATTATAACAATCAATAAAATAGGGGTGCAGTCTTTAATTACTGTTACAGTCTGAGGTGGGCCCATAGACTTTTTAGGCTTTGTAAGCAGACATAAACAGAAGAGGAATGAAACATTTTCACATTTTCCATTAAACCTAATACAATAAGTTTCCCAGTTGTCGCTGCAATCTGTCATATTTGACTTTTCACTATTGTGTGTAGAACGTTAATGTGAGCAAAGATCAGTGGTCAGATCAGCCTGAATCAGATTTACATCTGATTTAGGACCTCATTTGAATGTATACCAAACCAGAGTTGAAAAGATCAGATTCTGTTCTGAGAAAACAAAAGAAGTCCATTAGTGTGTGTAGTAATGACCCAATTGACATCTACTATAATCACATATTCCAACAACTTTTTAGGATGGCATGATTAAATGTAAAGATATAACATTTATGCACTTTTGTAACCATCTTTCTTTTACGTTGCCTCTTTTCCTGCAATGTTCTACTATCTTTACCTCTCAAGTTGGAGTCTACATCTGAAAACACAACATTCAGAGGGCTAGATGATCACTAACCCTCCATTTTAGAAAGAAAAGTGACACACTACCCTACAGAGGGACACGGAAAAAGGAGGGTTAAAGGCAAGTACTGTAATAAAGCTAATGGGGAGAGCTAACATTGGACATTGCTCCCTTTCAATCAGAGCAAAATGTTGCTTCTCCAAAGCATGTCTGAGAGCCTAACGGTGCGCAAACATTTCTTTTTTGCAATGTGAACGTATGGGTGCTGAGGGATGGTAATATTAACTGTACACCCATGCTGGTGGATGTCATACGCCATTGTGTGTTGGGGTGGGGGGGCCAGGAAAAGAGATATGGACCGTCTGAACAGACTCATCCGCAGAGCAGGCTCAGTGGTCGGGCTGAGCCTGGACTCTGTGGAGACGCTTCTGGAGAGCAGGACCATGTCTAAAATTAAGGCCATCATGAACAACACCAGGCACCCCCTACACACCACCTCCCCCCAGCAGAGAAGCACCTTCAGCGGAAGACTGCTGTCACACAGCGCCTCCACAGAGAGGCTGAGGTCCTCCTTCGTGCCCCGTGCCATCAGGGGGTACAATGACTCTCTCAGGAGGAGCGGGGGGGAGGTGGCGAGGTCAGCACGGGGTTGAATATGGATTTAATTTAATTTAATTTAAATTTTATACTGTTGTATATATATATATATATATATATATATATATATATATATATATATATATATATATATATATATAATTTATTTATTTTTTATACTGTTTTATATTTTAATTCAATCTTATACTGTTTAGATTTTATTTTATACTGTTTATATTTTAATACTGTAATATTTTTAAATTTTATACTGTTTATATTTTAGTTATAGTTTAGTATATAAGTCCTGTTAGTGCTGCATGTGTCTGTCTGTTAGTGTAATGTATGTCTTGTGGTATGTCCTGTGATGTCAATGTTTCCTTTTCTCCTGGTGTTTATCCAGTATTATTTGTTATTTAATGCCTGAGCAGTGGATATATGCAATTCCCTCCGGGATTAATAAAGTATCTATCTATCTATCTATCTATCTATCTATCTATCTATCTATCTATCTATCTATCTATCTATCTATCTATCTATCTATCTATCTATCTATCTATCTATCTATCTATCTATCTATCTATCTATCTATCTATCTATCTATCTATCTATCTATCTATCTATCTATCTATCTATCTATCTATCTATCTATCTATCTATCTATCTATCTATCTATCTATCTATCTATCTATCTAAAGCTGAAGAAGGTTCCAGGGCCACTATAGGAGCAGTAAAGACACTTTAAAAATCACGTCATGAAAGAAATTGCAAAAGAAAGCAACATAAATAAATAATCCTAGATGACATAAATCTGAAGATCTGTAATGCCTGAGGTAGGTTTACATACTTGTTGTTGCAAACATAGTTTTTTGATTATATCATAAGTGATATTTTAAACTATAAAAAATAAACGATCAGTTGCGCCTACACATTTGTGGTGACTAACTATGACTGGTTTTTAAATTGTTACCAACCTTCGTGAGAAAAAGAAAGAGGTGCAAGATTCCAGAAAAGGCATGTTGACATCTGTGTTTTTCCACTTAGACAGAAACGCTGCCAAAACACAGGAACACCTCAAACCCACATCCACTATCCATTTGCTACTGTGGCTGTTTTTTTTTGTTGGTTTTTTTTAAAATAAAACTATAATCACTCCATGAATCCTAAAATGTAACATGTTCTGAGAAAACTTATTTCTAAATAGGTTTTGCACATATGTGGTGGAGGCAGCACACCTGGATAGATAACCTGGACCATTCATCATCTGTGCTTCTATACTGTCTCACAATTTCTTGCCTGCTGGCCTAGACTATTTCCTCTCCAGCAATGACAGGATTATGTCTGACATGTTTAAGGAAGTGGCTTTGGCAAGCGCTGTAGAGAAGGCAGGCATGACGCACACACACACACACACACACACGCACACACACACACACATGCAGGCGCAAGCACATTCCTGATGCCACTCTTGACTCAGTAACCTTGTATAACTGGGCAGGTTTCAACGATGTGTCTGTCTGTCAAGCCGGAGCAGAAATTAATCTCCGTGTAAAGAGAACAGGGAGACAAGGCAGGCAAGGCTTTAGGTTTAATTTTGTTATCATTGCATGTGTCAGCCGGGTTGACAGGGAACGGCTGATGCTGTTGGTAAACCGATCGCCGCTGCTGCTCGATTCGAACGAGGAATTAGCCTTGCTTTGTTAAATGGGAAGTGTTGGGACAGGTGAGCTACTTATTTTCCCTGCTGGGCTGCTGCTGGTGATGATGGCGGTTTTGTATTGAGGCTTGTCTCCTCCGGTGCCGTGTTTGTCTGCCAAGAACATGATAAATGACAGTTTGGAGAAGGAGGAGCTTCAATTTGAGTTTGAGCTCTGGCTTCGCACGGCCCAACCAGACCAACTCCGTCTAGTGTTTCCCGACCGCTGAGCCAAATTCCTGGAAAATGACTTAATTGTGGGGTAGATTTCCAAATGATGATTCGTGGCTAAATGGAAGAAAGAGACGAAATGTCGAAGCAGCGGCAAGGTGAGATTCTTGAATGACTCGTCGGCTTTTGTTCCCATCAGGTGGAATCACGGGGCACACAGGTTGTTAGAGAGGCAAAGTAGAAGGAAATGCAGCAATGAGGGAAAGTAGGATACCTACTGGTTACTCAAACGGTAATTGCAAGTGTCCAGAATGAGGGAGCTGTCTACTTCCGACATCCTGTGCTTTCAGTTGGGTTTTTATCCCAGAGACGGAGAACAAATGGCAGGAACTAGAGTGCCAGGATGTGCTGAGGGGCTCCTTCTACCTACTTTTAAGCCAACATGCCTGAGCACGCCACCCGCTCCGTCACCCCAGGGTTTGCTTTTTTCCACTGTTGACACAGACAGGACACACTTTACCTTTCTGTACCCACACCTCCTCTTTTTTTAATCAAGTTTTTTATGAAGTCACGGCCAGTAAATCAATGTCTTAAAGGGAGGAGATAGAGAGAAGAGGTAGACGTTCAAAGAAAATCTTTGAAAGTCTTCCATTGCCACAAACAGGTGTTTTGATTTATGATGTTTGTGTTTAATTGGGGCATTTCTCAGATTCACATGAAAGGGAAGGTGAATTGATATTTCTCGGACTGAGATTGGCTCATTCCTGGCAATGAGAAGACACAGTTGATGTTTTCTTCAAGATGCCCCACCCCATCACCCCACACTCCCCACCGTGCTACAAAGACTTTCAAATGTTCTCTAGCAGTATTTCAGGAGTGTATTGGGTATGTGTCTTTAGAGTAAAGCTGTGGGGAGAGATGATCAAGAGCTGCAGTCATGTAGAGGCTTTTTCTTCCTTGTTCAGATGTCCCACAGGTTGTTTGTGGTAATGCTGGGCTGTCGTTTTCACTTTATTTCAGACTGAAAGGCAGTAGAAATGAATGCAGTGAAATGAAACAGATTCATGGTTCCCAGGGAATAAATCTTAATGGATATCTCTTAATATTTTCCTTAGACTCTTTCATTATTCATTCATTTTTTCCCCCCGCTTTATCCGCCGTAGCGGGTCACAGGGAGCTGGAGCCTATCCCAGCTGTCTTAGGGCGTGAGGTGGGGCAATCTCCGGTCGCTACGCCAGTGCCCCACGGAGCCACACAAAGACAAACATCCATGCACGCTCACACACACACTATGGGCAATGTGGAAAGGCCAATTAACCTTAAGTGCATGGTTTTGGAGGTGGGAGGAAGCTGGAGAACCCGGAGAGAACCCACGCAGACACAGGGAGAACATGCAAACTCCGCACAGAGCGGGACTCGAACCCGGAACCGCATGGTGGCAGAGCGCTACCCACTGCGCCATCGTGCCACCCCCTTTGATTATTGCAACAGTCAAATGTATTTTGAATGTTGCAGCCTGTCAAGATAATGCATTTATTTCGGATTGACATTCATGACATTCATGGGGCGGCAGTGGCTCAGCGGTAGAGCGGACGTCTTCTTAATTTCCCCGTAAAGGGGATTGGTAAAGTTCATCTTCATCTTCATGAATACTGGGGGGAGAATCCTAAAACGTTCTTCTTTAGTAGCAGAAGCTTGAGGTTCATCTGTCTTCGGGGCAACACACACACACACACACACACACACACACACACACACACACACACACACACACACACACACACACACACACACACACACACACACACACACACACACACACATACACACACACACACACACACACACACACACACACACACACACACACACACTATTCCTTCAGCCTCAGTTGATCTTAACAAGTTGGGCATACTGCTCACATGTTTAACTCATAAATATTAGCATATCATTGAGAGTATGTTGACATGCTGTTGTTAGCATTTAGCTGATCTGTTACATTTATCTTCTCTCCAGTCTGGGCTCCTTATCTAAACCGTGTTTGGAAAGTGGCTCGAGAGAAGCTTCTTCCAGACGTTGCTATTGTGAAGAACATTATTCCTGCATTATCTAGCATTACACCCAAAGACTGGAGCTAATAAAAACCACTGCTGCTGGGCTATAATTGGCAAAGTGTTGCTGCAGTCAGGCAGACACAGGTAGGTCTTCTTGTCCCAATCATGCTGACATGGCTTGAATGTAAACTCCAGAACACATGATGAAATGCAGCCCCCCTGCCCCCCATGGGTCAACTCGTTGGACAACTTTAGAAAGACATCGAAATAAGACCAGTGTTTTTCATATTGTTATATCACAGCTGTGCATATACTATATAATGGACGATGTGTCAGAAGGAAAAAACGACTTGACTTCTGTAAATATATATAAATACAGTATGTGGGTTTAAGATCATATAAAACGTCAAAGAAGTCAGAGCCAACCTCACCAGTCTTCTGTGACCCTCGACTGCCCATTTCTATGATTTTGCTTTATATAATTTTCCGCTCTAGTTTGGGTCAACAATCTGCATGCCATGTAAAATAAAAACGAATTGCATGCTCTTAAAGCGAGCCATGTTGTAATGGGGTGATCTTTTCTATTTCATAGCTGTTATTTTTGGCATTGTCTTATGGTTCTGATTTATTATCTAAGGGTAATAGATTGTGGTTCTGGTCAATACCACAGCTGTCCCCTCAGAGGAGTGTGTCCTCTGGACTGCTCACCAGCAAGGCTAAAATAAATCCTGGTTTGTTATGCTTGTTTGAACAGAAGCTGTGACCTCTTCATTTTGTGGTTTCCAGCAGAGCACATGTTTTTTTTTTAACTCTAAATATATCCTGAACACCACTACCTCATCTGACTCTCCTCGTGCCATTGTCATAACTGACCAACCCGTTCTGAAATTTGAATTTACAAGTGGAAAAGACCTTGGCGAAGTCTAAAAGGCATGAGCAATTGACTGATTTTATTTTCTCACAGCCAGATGCAGCCGAGTGAGTGGTGTAATTAATCACTGAAATGTACTTTTGCCAGCTTTTTCCTCAGATCGCACAAATCCGAGAATTGTCCAGTGTGTCAACGATGTGTCACAAGCTCCATTGCTGAATGCATTAACATAAAGAACCTGTGGTTACTGCCAGAAACAACACACATCATTTCATTACATTACCCACATGGAAAAGGTAGAAGACAGGGAAAAATCTCTGCACCCCACAATGTTTGGATCTGCAGGCAGCGTCACATGAAAACACATCAGTCGTGAAAAGCTGTGATAAAATGAAGTGAGGAGCAAACTTTCGCCTTCAGCCATCAGCAAGGTAATGTACAGGTCTGAAGTATGCGCAGCTTTAATGACCTGAGGTGTGGACAGATTATATGCAAAAAAAAAAAAAATCTTATTTTAAAAAGCCGCTGTCAAAACTGTGCCCAGGCGAATGTATCAGCAGCACCTCATCTGTTTTCCACTAACCCGCTGAAAGAGAAATCACAAGTCCATGTGTTCGCTGGAGCAAATTGAACTTGGCGGATGTGTGTTAAACTGCCCGGCCCCTGGAGTACTGAATAATGATTCCCAGTCACCCCTCGCTCTCTTGGTGATGGGAGATCAGCACAGGAGACGTCTGAATGGAAAAAAAAAAATCTTCTGTCCAAACAGCAGTCTGCTGCTGTCTCCGCCGTACGGCCCCAGCGTCTGTCATCAGCCATCCACATTGTTTTTGAACAATTGGCGCTAATTTGCCATCTGGTTGAAGGAGCCTTTGTTGTACTGGGAGGGAAGCATTGTGCCGTTATCAATAGTGAGTCCACTTAGGGAGCCGCGGGTGGACAGAGACAAATGAGGAGACAATGCACTTTATCTAGGCTCTGCTCTCATTCACGTTATTGACGTGACTGTTTGTCGGGCAGTCTGACAAAAGACGACCATGTAAATTTCACACCGAGCTTAGGTGATGAATTAAAACACGAAAATGTATGAACAATTCAATTAACAATCACTTTGTTATTCACAGCGGCCCCAGGAGCTTGTCGTTCTAAATGAGGAATGAGAAGAACTTGATGATACATGTGTTTATGCAAGCAAATGAATGCAAGGAAATAAAGAATAATATAAAAAAATAATATAAAGTATATGAATGGAAATTAAAATGAATATAAAAAAATAGAGCAGAAGAAGGAGAAGAAGAAGGAAAAAGAAGAAGCAGAGTTGTGGGCAAAGTTGTGTTGTGCTCCATGAGCAAGGACAGTGCCTTGCTTAAGGGCACCTTAGCAGTGCTAAGGAGACGGACTGGCACCTCTCCAACTACCAGTTCACACTCCAAACTGGTCCACACAGGTCTGGATCTGGCCACACTTTAGTCGTCAGCCAGAGTTCCAGTGGACTGAGATACTTCTGTCCAAAAGGAGATCTGTATTGTTGTTATGTTGGCGTGTATATAACATGCTAATATGATATTAAGCAGCTATTTGTAGCAATAAATCAGTTAGACAATTGGATTGTTTAAGGTTAAATCTTAGCTAACACCAGTGACCGGTAGTTCCCCAACAGTTCTCTAAGACTCAACTTTTACATTTTTTCTTTCCTTCTGCTCTGCGAACATGTCGGCCCTCTCCTCCCTGCTCTGTCCACGGGGAAACTGTACAATGATGTCACTCCAGCTGAAACACAACAGTGCACCAACGCTTTCTATTTTTTTAAACAGTTTTTCACCTTGTGTCTTCATACCCCCCATCCACCTCACCCCCCAATCCCTTTCCATCACCACCACAACAACCACTACCACCGCTACCCTCTTCACTCCCATCTATTTTAGAGCCAAGCCTGGAGAAGAAGATGAGAAGTGGTGCTTTCTGTCCACAAATCAATAGGTCTTACTCACCTTTGAGTCGGGCTGTAGAGGCAGCATCATCACTATATTCGAGGAAGACTGGGGGGTGAGGGGTGAGGGGTGGTTGGGGGGACCCAAGGGTGCTTGCCTGCCTGTCTAATGCATTATTGAGGAGTGCATCTCAGACATCAGTTTCAGGTAGAAGAAGGCTGAAATAGTCTTATTAGCTGCTGCAGACAGGGGAGCGGTGGGAAACACAGCTGACCACAGCTGAAATCCACTGTCTGTGAGGCAGAAGCTGGTGTTGCTCCATGTGGGGATGCACAGGGATTTATCTAATAGGACTCTGGGAAACTGAAATGTTGCTTGTGAGTTATTACAGAGACAAACCATCAGATTCTCCCATCTAGTATTGATGATTAAAGGTGGTGCATCTTTGTTTTTGTCCTTGTCTGATAGTTGTCTTCTGGCATTTTATGATGTCGGACTTTTCATTTCTTGATATATTAATTTTATTTTCTTACTGTCTGGGATCCATGTTTTATTTAACCCCTCCTGAATGACCAGTTCTATAATTCCTATAATTCCTAATGCATTGGAGGCTGTTCAGAATCTATAAGCAAGCGTCATTCATTGAATTCTCAGTAAACATCTCCCCCTGAGGTTGTGCTCTTGGAAAAATGATCTCTCCAGGCTGTGTCAGCTGGTGAGATCTAACAGCATACTACATTATAATATTTTAAACCAAAATCCCAGAAAGCAACTTTAAGTTAATTTGTGTCTCAGTGGGTCTATAAACAGCATCATAAACCAATGAGCATTGACATGCTATAAAATATGTACATCCACAGTCAGAACATTTGATTCAGTCATCTATGAACAAAATTTGGCCGTCATAATAAACATCTGACACGTAACATATCCAAGCAATGTTTTCAAATGCATTTAAATCATGCCACTTGATGATTGAAAACTTTGCAATGCTGGAAATGAAGAATACATGGCAGCTACATTTAGGATGCTGTAGAGGCCGAAAACTAAATGTCAGAAATATCAGTGTTAGAAATATCAGAAATATTCTTCTGTGTTTTAATGTTAGTGAGCAAAATGACAAATCCATCCTTCTCCCGCCATAGTTAATATTAATGGCTTAAATTCCAAAAGCACACACATGTCTAAGAAAACCAAACTGTGACAGTATTGCTTGTAAAATAATCTCATACAGAGAGAGAGAGAGAGAGAGAGAGAGAGAGAGAGAGAGAGAGAGAGAGAGAGAGAGAGAGAGTGTGTGTGTGTGTGTGTGTGTGTGTGTGTGTGTGTGTGTGTGCAGATAAATCAGGTTGGTCTGAACAATCCTGTCAGTTTGGTTTAATTGGTTTGTGGAGCGTTTTGGAGCATTTGACAGCATTCAGAAAACGGCATTTCACAGATCTGAATCCTGACATTCCCCCATAGATAATAAACAGAGCTGCATGTGTTAATACTCTAAATCCCTTTTGTCAGAGGGGGACACTGTCCCTCCTTGTTAAAATATGAACGTACAACTTTGATCGGTAATAAAGGCGTAGGTGTTGCACTGTCTTCCTCATCTATGAGAATGTTCCAAATGTACATGCTCCGCGCTGTCCGATGAGCAAGCCTGTGAAACCTCAGTAATGTTATGCTCATACCGCTTACAGGAGGGAGCTGTTTTTCTCTAATTAGGCAGAACAGAAAGGGAACTTTAACTGGGGCAAAGAGAAATCAGGCCAAACCCCATTATGTTTAAATACCTGATGCTGTGAGACAGCCCTATGATTGCAACAGCTAGCTAGTCCACTTATGGACATTCTGTAGAGACCCACCTATTCAACAATCAAGAGAGACAGAACATCTAAATGAAGCTGCCTCTGTACCTCTCCCAAGATCAACTTAAATGTCATCTGCCGCTCAGACTTGATGGTCAGGTGGGAGAGCTAATTGATCAGGCAAAAAAGTGAAATGTTTGTAATGAAGCAAACAAGTTTAACCAAGAGTAAACACAAGATTAGTGTTTCACCAGTACCTTGGTTGTAAGATTTAGTACATGGGGCATTCTGGAATAAATTCTTCACCACTCATGCAAAGTTGTTGCAGTGGTGGAGCTAGCTTTAAAAATTAAAATTTCAATTTCTTTCTGAGTGTAGTTTATATGTTCTCCTGTGTCTGTGTGGGTTCTCTTTGGGTTCTCTGGCTTCATCCCACCTCAGAATCACAAAACTTATGATCAGTCCAAATTGTTCATAGGTGTGAGTGTGAACGTCATCGCTTGTTTGTCTATGTGTGTCCCTGTGACCCACTGGTGACGCGTCCAGAGTGAACCCTGCCTCTCGCAGGGTCTAACATTCGGTTTAAATCAAATCAAGTATACTGTGTATTTGTTTAAAACCTGGAGACTGCGGTGCTGTGAGGGTTTGACATCACTGAGGGACTCTGTGGAATCTTCCAGGGAACCGCTGACGTAAATCATTCGTAGTTAAGGATGAATAAGTTGCAACTTGATTGAACAGCGTTAGCTCAAGCTGACGAGTCACAGTGCATCGCTGCTAGGGTTAGCGTGGTCGTCGGTAGCCTCACAGGCACGTCACGTCTACTCACCTCATCAGTGAGGGGGCATCTGGAGCAACGGCCGTCTTCCAGTTACACTACATGGTATTGTGTGAACTGATTCGTTAGACCGTAACACACACACACACACACACACACACACACACACACACACACACACACACACACACACACACACACACACACACACACACACACACACACTGACCTGCTGCTGCTCCACTGAACTGTGTAAGGGCTAACTGTTCCTCATTGAAAGTGAGGACTCCTCCAAACACTCCTGTGTTTTTAGCAGCAGCTCATAGCGACATAACTGGACACAAAGGAGCCATTGTTGGCATCCAATGATACTGAAACTGCCATTGTCATTCCTTCTATACATGCTAGGCTCACCATGATACTGAGACGGATTACTGTCAATAGCCGCTGTGTATCGTATGTACATTCATTGGTCTCACTTCAAATGTTAAAGGCTGAATTATTTGCTAAAGCCTGTATCAAAGACCCACAGCTCCATCGGTGAGTTATATCACAGCTGACCAGCTGAAGCCAATGACGAATAGTTGCTTTTGTCACAACTCACATAAGTGAATCCTTTCCCATTCCTTTACACTTATGTTATACTGTGTGTAACTTGTAGACAGACAGCAGTCCTGAACCAGCAGTGACCCTGTAACTGTAGCTCCACACTGACCTGCTGCACTGTTTGCACATGATTATTGACACAAACCTGTGTTTAGTTGCACATCCTTGAAAAGTTAAACAATAAAAGAATTTGGAGCAATCTATGCCACACAGCAGGATTTATGTGTGTGTGTGTGTGTGTGTGTGTGTGTGTGTTTCCATCTATTTGGAGGTAAAATGGTGTGATCTGTGCAAAAATAAATATCATATATTAAAGATTACAAGATGAAACAATTTTTCATTTGATTTAACTTGACTGGAGGGTTACATGTGTAGTAACAGTACTTAATGTGAAAATCATCTGAGGGATGTTCTAAGAACGTCAGAAATACCCTAAGAGACGCGATTCCACAGAAGACTTCAGCATCAGCTTCTTCCATTGCTGGTGAGAAATAACATTGACGTATCGGCAAAGCTTAAGAACATCCTTATACTGTGTGGCAGCCACAGACACATGACATCGTGATTTAAGAACCAGAATGTGTTAACCGTTCCCTCACCGCACGGTGGTCTCTGGTTTGAACATTAAGCAGGCCCGTGGAGGTACTATCCCAGAGCAGGGGCCCATTCAATCAATCTAAGACGTCCAAATGTAAATAAACCTGTGTGATGGAGGCGGTGGGTGGCTGTGGAGCTTTCTTGGTGTGGGGAACTGTGAGCCACTGAGAAATAGACCAAAAAAAGCAAGCAAACAGTACATCGAACTCATTTGTACTTCCAGAGTAACTTCATTGGGACCCTTGGGGTAACATACAATACAGCGCATATTGGATTTGTTTACACCTCACTTGGCCTCAAAGGCCGCCACAACGGGTGGTGGTAGAGGGAGGGTCAAAGACAGGGATCATGGCTCCATTTGCAGACTGAAGGCACTGAGGGAGAGATTTGCCTCTCTTTTGAACACAGACGTAGGGTCAGCGGACTCAGTCCTCCATTCTATATGCCCCTGATGTGAGGACAGGCTAATCATTGTGTTGAGCTCAGAGGTAGACGAACGTCCATCTCAAGGCAGACAGGAAATGCACAAAGGATGCACAAGGGACTTGACTCATGGATCACGTTAATCCCCTCAGTGTAGCTTAACTCCTAAATTGATGTCAATCTTCCTACCATAATCTTTATGTAACTGGAGAAGGAACAGACAGGCATGGGTCGGCGCATGTGAAAATGAACAAATATGTGGCGTCATACTGTAATATGAGAGAAAAACAGTCGACACAGAAGTTTTGACAAGACAGCAACAAACTAACGCCCTGTTTCTAGTTTTCATTATAAGAAAAGCTTCATTTGTTAAAACTTAAACCTTACCCGTTATTATGTTTGTTCTCCATATAACCATCGGCCTACAGACTAATAAGTGAGCTCTCTGTAAGCTCCACGCAGTCGTGAAGCCGATCCTGTTGTGTAGTTAAGAGGATATGTGTGAGTGCAGAAAGCTGAGGAAACAGGGAGCTGCCTGCCAGCATAAATGCAGCTGTAGGGTTTGAGGAGAGGCCCGGCTGTACGAATGCATCAAGTAGATGTTAATTGGCGGCCCCTCTTTCTGCCACTAGTTGAACTTCCCTCCCTCCTGCTCTCCCTCTTTTTTAAGAACAAATGCCACATTCCTGCCATCAGTTATCTGCACTGCTGACAGCCCCAGTGGCCCGTGGAGGGCTCCCCCCTGCAACCTGTCCACTCCAGGAGGAGGCCTGTTTACACAACGCTGATTGGGAGCGCCCCAAACTGCCCTTGTGACCTCTCCCCCCTCCTCATTCGTCCGCTCTTTCTCTCTTCTCCCTCTTTCTTTTCTGCACTTCTATTCAGCCTCTCTACTCCCCCCAATGCGGTTCTTGTGCCCTTGCAATCCACCCCTCCATGGTTCTCTGAAGCACCCACAGTGGGACGGGGTGGGGCGGCACTGCTCTGCGGAAGCCCTGGCATTGGAGATGTAAATCAGTCATGGTTTTTACAGCCCTTCTTTAAGTGAGCCCATGGGTCCCGGCAGCGGCTAGCCCAGATCTGCAACTTATGCAAGGAGAAGAAGTGACTTTTGTTCTGCTTGTAGACACTCAGCTTCAACAGTCCAAGCTATCCTGAATATCCTGAGTAATATTTGTCAGGATTGCCATGATAATTATGATAAATGTGAATTTTGCTTTGATAAATTGAAAATAATTTTGCTTATATGTGAGTGTCTTAATAAGATTAAAAAAAACTGAAAAGAATATGGACTTGATGCTTTTATTTGATGCTAGAAACACCAAAGTTGCTGCACTGCATTCCACAGGATGCACTAAATCACGTTTATAGCTGACGAATATGATCTCTATTTGACTGAGGAAAAATGTATGTTTATATGGAAACTTAAAGTCCAGATGGTGCATGGTCACATTTTACTTTTCAGTAAAGAAACCATTGTAAGAATGGTCCCTTTCTTGATGCCTTATTCATCTACTTGAGTGAGCGTGTGAAACTTACTGCTACTAGAGCAGTAAGATGTGGCGCTATGTGACAGGAAAGACCAGGTCTAGCTAGTTAGCATGCTCTCTCTCTCTCTCTCTCTCTCTCTCTCTCGCTCTTTCTCTCTCTCTCTCTGACATCTTCCATGTTATTGTACTGTTTTTGGATTCTGAGGACTTTTGTCCAAGAGGAGACCACAGGATTTTAAATCACTCTAATGGTTTTTAAAGGAACCTGGTATCAACGGAGGATTTTTTTAATGCAAGAACTTTTGCAGGAACATCAGGAGTCCAAATTCATAACGGCTAAAATCTCCACATTTGGACGTGTGGTGGAGATTTGTGGACCCACCCTGGATGGTGCTGCTGCTTTATCCTCCACAGTGGGTGTGACCTCAGTGAGACTCATTGGAAGACTGTTCAGTAGCTGGAAGAGCCAACTCACCCCACAGCAACTGACTTTGATAAATTCTTATTGTACAGGGCTATAAAACCTGATTCATACCGACCATTTCCCTGTGGAGAGTTTGTCTCTTTGGTCTGTGTCAGACCCAATCAGCCTCAGTGACAGCAATGGAAAAACATGTAAATAAATTGATGGTAAAAGTTCTAAACAATGATAAACTTAAACATCGGGTTGACACACCATGGAGGGTCCACCTTGGGCTGACGGCGAATGTGAACCCTTCATGGGAGTGTTTCTACAAGCCGCCGTTAACAAAGAGGGTTGGAGATCTCCAGTGGAGGATTTTACATGGCACTACAGCTGTCAACAGTTTTATTGCAGTTATGAGTCCAAATATGTCGGAAAACTGTCCGTTCTGTTCTCACAAGGAAACTATTTTTCACTGCTCCCTAGACTGTAAGAGACTCGACAATCTATTCCTGTTTTCAGAGGAAATCTTTCTCTCATTCGATCTTGTTTTTGACAAACAGATAAACATTATTGCTCTGAAACGTAAAAAAAAAATCAAAAAAAGGATTGGCAGATTCTTAATTTTCTTTTGGGCCAAACAAGATTTCAATTTATCTAAGGCGGAAAGGAAAGGTTGAAGGTTCGTCTGACTGCAGTGCAGAATTCCTTTTAAGAAGAATGTGTCAAACACAAATCAGAATCGATTTTAACTATTAAAGAGCTATGAATGATTTAGATACTTTTACGAACCTATGGTGTGTCAAAGATATCTTATGCTCCGTGTTAAATGAGGAACTTACATTCAGTCAGTGTTTGGTTTAATTCAAGTATATTTTGTCCACATTTCATATGATGTGTTTTTTTTGAAGTGTGTGTTCCAGTTTGAATGAATCTCTCTTGGATGTCGTTAACGTAACTATCTTGTAATATCGACTTCATGTTTGGGGCGGCAGTGGCTCAGCGGTAGAGCAGATGTCTCATAGACAGATTGCCCCAGCTATCGGCAGATCGAATCCCGCTCCCACCATGATGTCACCAGGTGTCAGCTAGGTGTCAGCTAACTTCCCAGCCACTGCCAAGGCACCCTTGGTGCCGTCCCCCCTACAAGCTGCTCAATTTGGGGCGTGTTCAGAAGCCGCTGCCCGTCACTCTGCCTCCCAATATGTGTAGTTTGATGTGAATGTATTAGCTGCATGCTTACAGGCCCCCTTGTGTGCTGTGTTCAGGGGCCCTGTATACTGTCAACTAACCTGAGTGACCATGTAATTTCCCCTTGTGGGTATCCATAAAGTATACTTCTTCTTCTTCATGAATAAACGTGATTTTAAAAATCAAAATCCAAAAAATTTGCAGTTACACCTTACATTCATGATATTATCAGAAATGGAGTCTGCCATTTATGTAATTGTATATTCATCCACAGTGCAGACAATGCAGGCAGACCCCAGGTCTAGGTGCAAAGACCCCAGAATCGGTTGCCAATGTTCGGACACTGATCACATGTTCATACCGTGTGAATGTTGAGTCTTTGTAACTGTCGGCTTCTTTCAGCCAAAAACCACCATCAAAATCTTAACTGACATTACTAAACAAAAACAGGAAACTAACACTCAAATACATCACTTTGGAAGTTGAGTGTCCAAAACTAACAATACATTAAATGAGATATTTCACCTGACAAAAACGTTGACTTACTAATTGCTCATAAGGAAATCATGGGATCCTATCTGTCAGTATTATACAAAGCAGACAGGCTAATTCTAATCCATTTAAGATATCTCAACCTGAACCAAAAGTTGCATGCAGTCAGTCATGACAATAGACTGTCTATCAATCACGTCAACCGCATGATCATCTGGAGGCCCATGTTTTAGATATTTGATTGACTAGAAATCTTTGTAACACGCGTGTCTACTCATGTAAAACTGACACACAGTTTAATCTTATCACCACAGAGGAACCAGAACTCTTCTCCATTTGCTACCCATAAATTAAACATGGCAGTCCTGCTGTGGAAACAGACTTCAAATGACCTGCTGAAAACTTTCAGAGAGTGGGTGTGCTAAAGAGACGTGGAGAAAAACATAGGTGGAGCTAGAGGGGGGAAGAAAAAACAGATAAGGAGGAGAAGAGGAAGGGAATGGGAGGGAGAGAAGTTAAGAGACAAAACTGTACATAAGTGTGGTTTGTGTCAGGGGCTGGTGTGTGCCTCTGAAGATGGGGGCCTCTGAGCTTCCAGCTGTGTGAAGGGTTTCTCTGGAGCTTGTCATCACGTTGGGAGGAGGTTGCTTGGCGGTGACTAACATCCTCCGACAGCAACTGCCCCATAATCAACAGACTGCACACCGCTGCTGAGAAGAGAAAACAAGGGAAGAGGAAAGGGGGTTGCCTGAGCTTCCTTCAGTTGCTAATGTGGTTCACCCTCCACCTCACATTCAAACCCATTAGATGAATAGATGTTGGTTATTATAACAAACCTTTAAAGCAAAGGAAATTAACATCAGAATTTTGTTTTTTCAAGAAGAAAAATGAGATAGAGAGACTCCCATTGATTCTGGCTCCACCTCTCTCTCTCTCCTCCCAGTTGGACATTCTTGTAACACCTTGAAGTTGAGATGTCCATTTAGCGCCCTGACCAGATACATCTTCAGACCTTTAACGGACTGTTTTATGGTTAAAACCATTTAGCTGTTCGTCAGCAAAATCTTTCATGAGTGAGGCTAAGATGGAGCAAAATTCAAATTCCATTATTTGAGATCGATACTTAGACTGAACTTGTAGGACATAACCCACTGTTTTCTAGTGGAGAACCATGGCTCAGACATGTAGGTTCTTACTCTCATCACAGCTGCATCACATTTGACTGCAAACGGCCCACTTGCATGCTGGGAGATATGGAATATCAAAACCAACAGAACCATTTGTTCTCTTAAACTAAAATGATAGGCATAGCACGGTAGTATGTTTGAAAATAATATTTTAGGACTTGACTTTACTTTTTGTGATCAGCTGATCACCACTACCATAAAGTGACCCCAGTGCAGCTTTGATTTAAAGAGCAGGAGATCTGACACTTGGCACTCAGGGTCAATCACTCCTTTAAAAGTCATGAAAATACATTTAATGCCATTAAGAAGATTAAAACAGGATTTGCATTGGAAACAAAAACACAATGATCTCAGTCACCGTTCGTTTGTTTGACACTTCAATCAATCAATCAATCGTTATTTGTAAAGATTGATTGATTGATAAAATAAGATTTCACAGCTCAATACTGGATTAAGCTTCTCGCTACGAAGCGTGGGTGGAATCAATTGCAGTGTTGAGGAATATTGTTACTCCTGACATATTGTAGGTTGAATGGGGATGCAAAGGGGAGGAATGGGGGTGACCTTAGAAGCAGTGACCCAGAGTGAGTCCCATGTCCCCCGGTGGCCCTTCCCTGCTCAGCCCCAAATTCCTGAGCGTCTCCAGCCTTCAGATAGCCTCCTCTGCAGGCAAACAGCAGGGTCCACGTTCCTTTTAGTAATGGCCTTTGGAAATCTCTTTTATCTTGTTTAGCACACGCTGCCCCATGTTGGCACGGGACCAACACATTTGCGCAATCACACAAGCGCATTCAAACAGGAATATAGGCACAAATGCAAACAGACAAACTGATGACTAGGTTACTCATTCACAAAGTGTTTTCCAAGCTGTCATTTTCCCTATTGGTCTGTAATTAAATGTGTTTCAATGATCAGAGCGGATCAGAGCAATTGCAATTTACAGTGCTTAAAGGTAAAAGGGAAAAGATGAGGAAAGGAAGCAGTGAGTGGAATATAGCAGACACACAGGTTTTAAAAGCACAACCACATGAAGTCAATGTCTGCTGTATTCAACACAAGGGTTTTGATATTTAACTTGCAGGTTTATCTTTGATCATTACATTTCTGGTATATTCACAAATTCAGAGAGGCATATGCCAAATAGGTGATGTTAGCATGTTTGATTAAACTTGATAAATGCTCTGAGTAATTCAAAGAACTTGATTTATGGTTTTCAGCCCAGCTAGGGAGGAAGCCGGACCAACTAAACCGAGGAGATATAGAACTTTAGAAAAAAAAGACACTACACACACACACACACACACACACACACACACACACACACACACACACACACACACACACACACACACACACACACACACACGCACACACACATTTATAAACGCCCTACAAATGTCGTAGTACAGAGCGATGTCATGATAAGATGAGGGAAAAGGCGTGTGATTGATTGGGGCTGAGGGCTCTGAGTTTGCCCCATTGTTGTCTGGGTAATGTTGAGAGGTCAGGGGATGATAAAGGCCTGACTGACAGTAAGGACAGGCCTGGTGTTGGACGGGTCAGAGGTCAGGTCTGTGCTGAAACCCCCAGATTTATGGCTCCATTGTCTGCTGGGTCAGGAACCAAGCATTGTTCAGGGATGTGATCATTTCCATAACACTGTTTGTGCTTCTGTGGCCATGTGAGGGAGAAAGACGCTCTCTGAGCAGCTACAGTTTGTGTAATCCTTGGGAGATCTGGATGGTTGTCTGTGTGTGAGAGAACGGGGCTGGTGTATGTGTGTGTGTGTGTATGTGTGTGTGTGTGTGTGCGTGTACTTGAGACAGATGTGGCGTCTGGAAATAGCAGCGAGGAGGCTTGCTCTGCTGTTTGCCTTCCCAAGTTTGATTTGACATCCTAATTGCCACATGGAGGAACAAAATACTCTGAGGTTGAAGTCGATGTTGAACCAAACAGGCTATGTTTAGCGGCCTGGACTATCTGTGGAGGGCCTACATTGACTGTCGCTCACTCATCCTCTCTGTGCCTCTGTTTCTTATTTTTTCCCTCTGCCTCTCTGAAGGAAGAAATATGGAGACAGAAACAGAGAGAAAAAAGATTGACTGGAGGGAGCCAAGAGGAGAGAAAAGTACAAGAGAAAAGTAGGTAGAAAGAGAGTAAAAGATAGAGGGAGAGAGAAAGGACGAGCAGCAGAGACAAATTGGAAGATCACTGCTTTTTATGCACCCCTCCAGTGAAACTCCCCAGCCAGGCCAAGCATGCAGGCACACTCTGTTTTTTTTTTCTTTCCTCTCCATCTCTATCCATCCCCTTATTCCCCCCCCTCCCTTGATTTCTGTCTCTATACACCCTCTAGCAGCAGCAGCAGGCAGCCCAGGCAGGTAGCTGACAGGCAAATTGAAGCCTGGCAGACTGGAATAATTACATGTGGCTGTCTGCGTGGAGCATGACAGCTCTACCTTCAATTAAGCCCGGAGAATGCATTTTCATCACCCACAGAGAGCTCCTGGCCTCGCCCTCCCACCAGCCTGCCAGCCAGCCTGCCTGCCCATCGTCCACTAGGGCGGGGCACAGAGCAGCAGGACGGAGGGGAAGGAATCGTAGGAGCAGCACAGCAAAGCACACACATGCACGCACGCAAAAACACACACACACACACACACACACACACACACACACACACATGGCACGTACAGCACCAGCCTCCTCCAGATTATGGCTCTTAATGAGTGCTGGATATGATCACTGTGAAGCCTTTTCTGTGTCATTCAAATGTTGAAGGATTGAATCAAAGTACGGAAGCTAGACACGGAGAAACAAACCACAATGCTGACAATTAACCCCCGCTCGCAGGTGCCTGTATCCATCTCCTGCACCCCTCCCTGCAAACATGGAATCTGGAGCCATCAAAGGGTGACACGTGTGATGATGATCAGGAGAAACAACACAAGCAAAATGCTGGGACATGATGGCTGCATGCTTGGTTTGATTGCACATTGGAAATTCATCATAGCTGTAACTTTGAAAAAAAACAACCCACTTCTATATTAATTTCCCTTTAATAAATTAAAACTGTCTGAATAGCTTATATTGAAAAAAGTTGTTCAGTGAGGATGGAAAATTTGGTTGCAGTTTCAGCAGCCTGCCTGCGCTAAAACACAATAGCAGTCGACGACCCCTCTCTGCCGATCCGTTTCCTTAAAAAGTGCAAGGGGTTAATTATGAATTTGACCTCTACATTCCAACCATAGCTGTGACAGACACATAGATCCTGGGGAGTTTTTCATGACAGAAACAGAACGGAACATCGCTTGCATTTAGCCAATCTTAATTTACATTTAGAGTGATTACCCCCCCCCCCACCCCCCAGAACAGTTTGAAAACATCTCCTTCCCTTGCCTCTGAGAGAAATGCTCCTTCTATTTTAAACAGCAAATTTAAAAAAAAAAGCATCATAGTAAAGCTGCAACTTTTGCTCCGCTGCAGACATCGATATCATTGATGTTGTGACTGATACTCAGGTGAACAAAATCAGATTTTTAAATTTCAAGATAATGATGGGAAGCAAAAGGGGAAAAAAAAGAAAAAGAAAAACATGGTCAATGTTGGTTCTGTGGGCTGCTTTGGCTTGCATATAATATATGAGCTTGGCCTTCCCTAAGGTGCCATTTGAGACAAATGTTGTATAATAGACTAAGCAGCAAGGTCAAGGTGGTGTGAATAAATGGTACAGATAATTTTCAGGTTTACAGAGGCTTCCTCCCATGCTGTGCAACCGAGTGAGCTCGAGGCTCCCACGGCAGCGGGGGTAAACATGCGTGTAAAGGCTGTTTTGCTTTTTGCTTGCACACACTAGCACATTTAGGACAAAAAAATCTCCAAACGTACTGTAGGTATTTCTACATAGCTCACGCACACACACACACACACACACACACACACACACACACACACACACACACACACACACACACACACACACACACACACACACACACACACACACACACACACACACACACACACACACACACACACACACACACACACACAACAGAACGGAAGAATCTGAGTCGGCTGACAAAAATGCCTCAGGTAAAATGAATTGAATCCAATGAGATGTATTGGGAGGATAGATATGTAAAGGGCTGCTCCTGACAGCTGTTATTGCTCCCTCGGTGGCTGGTGGCAAATGACAGGCCTGCGGAGAAAGGTGAATTTGATAATACAGCCACCACAATTCACCAGATCCTCGTTCCCTTCGGTCTATTTATATTCCCTTTGTGCATTGATCTCCAGTCAAAGCATCTTGGGCTGTTTTACAAGTTTGCATATGAAATGCACTTTGTTTCCTGTTGTGAGCTATGAATTATTATTTTAAAAATAGCACATCTTCAACTTTTGGCATATTCAAATAACAAAGTCAGACATGCGCAAATTCCCTGACCAAATCTCCTCTCTCGTCACTCCAACCCCCCCTCTCCCATATGCCCCGGATAAATTTTCAGACAGAAGTGGGTGGAGGGGATTTTGCAGCTCGGTGGGGCTAACATGTTGCACTGGGCTCCTTGAGTGGGGAGGACAATGACTAGGTCCACAGTTCCCCTATTAAAGCAGCAGCCTCCAGGCTAGTGGATTAGCCTGAATAGGCTATGCTCCCCAGGTACAGGATTTGGTTTACATTAGCCGGCTTTGCCCTTGGCTGCCACTGCTCACTCTTGTTCAGGTCACTTAGCTCCGGCTCACCATGCAGGACACCATTTTTTTTATTTCCTAGAATAATTAGAAACTTAATTGAAATTAATCTGTACCACAGAATTGTTTGACTAAAGACTGGCTGTGTATTTGCTGTACCCAATACTCCAAGGGTGAGCTGTTCAAGAAAATAAAAGTCTCACTTTCCAACAATGTAGTGTGCATGACAGTGAGAGGGCGTGGGGCTTGGGGCAATGGGACCACTTTAAATTTTAAACCAAATTTCAGCTTTGCCTTATTTCAATGCAGTAGAGCTGGAGGTGGAACCAGAATGCATAAAATTGACTGCATGAGGAGATAATGTATAATAAATGGATTCCTCGTTGAGTGTCAGTGGATCGAATCATTGATTAGCACTCGGCCCGACACCGCTAAACATCGTTGTTCTATACATATTTCATTACAGCTCTGACAGACTCTGGGTCTGCTGTTATGGGGATGTGACAGATGCCCATTAGTTGGACTCTGGATCCTTGCAAGGGAGTTCCTGGTAACCTGCACCATCCTATCTGGTGTCCCCATCTGGCTGGCTGTAATGGTGGCCCCTCTACTAGATTATCTTCCCTTTCCAGGTTGTCAAATCTGACACAATTTTTGTAACAGTTACCTGCATATTCTTCATCTGTTTCTCACATCCTGTATCTATATCTTTATTTCTGTTCTAGTACATCCTGAACAGTGAGGTCAGACATCAGTATCAGCCCCCAGGGATCCTCAGACTCCTTTACAGGATGGGTGATAAAAATAAATTCTGAAAAACAGAGATATTCCAAGGAATATACTCTGAGACCTAACTGATAAAACTAGCTCTGTATTTAATGATCCCAACATTCTCACAGGCAAAGAAACGGAAATCAGGGACCCAACATGAAAAGGTACAAGTTTCATTTTGGTCCTGTTCCTCGAGAACAACTGGAATAGTGAAACGAGCGTTCATATTCAAACCTCTGATTGGTGGATTTCCCCCAGTGATCCTTACAATGAGGGCGATACCAGTGGATACAAACATAAATATCTTGATATCATAGAACCCTGAGGAACATCTCAATGTCTGCGTGAGGATTCCATGTTGCTCTGTCACACCAGCTAAGCAAAGACCTTGTTCACATCTAGCATATACATGCATCGTGATGGGATGACGGGTGGTCAGCTAATAGCATTAGAATCCTCCTCTTAATCTGTTCATACATGTCCTGTTGAAATATGACTCACCCAGTTCTTGTTGTCCAAACTGTTCTTCCAAAATGGAAATGCGACTTTGCATACATACTCCCTTCACCTGTTGTTGTAGATTCATCTGGGAACTACTTTCACTGTGAGGGAGGATATATTCTTTTATACACTGCCAAAAGTATGTGGTCACCTACAAATGTGGTCTGACAGATTGGCCCCAATGCATCTGATCCACGTCAATCCCAGATGTAATGCACATTTAAAAACCTTTCACCTAGTTCACTTCAAGTAATGTTTTTGTTTTTACTCCAGCATCACGGCAGCTACCTGTTTATCCAATCAGCCCAAGACACAAGGTTATTCAACATATTTAGATTTGAGAGTTGTGCGTGTCTGAAACTTATGCTGTCCTTCTCTGCATGCATCCGCAGAGACGCTAATGTGTACCTTTGCAGAGCTATAATTTCAGCCTCAGTTGAAGCTGTCATTCAAATGTAAGGTTTAAAGGGTTCACCCTCTTCTTTGAAGACTATAGACATAGCTTGTGAGTTTGGCTGTCTGCTGATATGAATGTCTCTATCACAGAGCCATATGGAAAAAACAGAATCCAGAAATCCGTATTAAGCGTGTGAAGAAACGTTGGTGGATGCCAACAAACAACCACAACGCACTGTTGACTGACAACTTTTAAAACTTTGTAAACTTCACATCAGCTTATATCATTACCATCATCATGTGACACAATTTCAAGCCTTTTCCATGGAACATGTTTCACGTCAGAAAGCAGTGTTGTATGTCTAATGATCTCCTTAGCATTTCCAGTTCAAAGAGATGCTTTAGACACATGTATTCCCTTTTCAGTGTCTGCACTTTTTACAGCGTGAATGCAATTTGTCAGGTGAAGACGAGGAAAAAATTAGGCCAGCATATGGGCCCCCCGAGTGTGTGTGTGTGTGTGTGTGTGAGAGAGAGAGAGGGAGAGAAAGAGAGGGAAAGAGAGAGAGAGAGAGAGAGAAAGAGGGAAAGACTTTTTCCTTTTTATTTTGGGGAACTAGAGCGTCGTCTCAGTGCTTCGCTATTCCCTACTAATCAGGTACTGCCAACCTGCCAGCCAAGGCGGGACGCGAGGCCTTTCAAAACACTCTGCTAATTAACAAGCCCCCAATGCATCCCTTCCGCTTTTACAGTGCTAGCACATCTGCCATAGAAACTCTGGAGAAGAAAAACTATATTATTGTCAGCCTGAGTGGATCCCTTCACTTTGCACATGGCCTGAATGGATGTGTGCTGTGTTGTGTGTATTCTCATCAATTGCTAAGGTACACACAAAGGTCTTCACACGAGCTCCCAATTTAATTTTTTCTTGAAAGTGTTGGTTTTGCATCGGTACGCATGCTTGTGTAGACATTGGCAAGGCGTCCTGCATCTATCAGGCAGCTGAAAAGCATGAATAGTATTCCCACCATCTTAATGACTGTTTTCATGTCCCCAGAGCAGATTAAAAGATGTTTCTGGTGTCGCCTGGGGTCTTGCTGCTACACATCTTTGACAAGCCTCTTGCAAGATTAAATTCAAAAGTGTATTTGTGTTCCTGACTTTCTCATTCTTTTATGTCTCGGTGCTAAAATAGAACACTGATTTCATAGAAAGAAAAGGGTGTGTGCTATCCACAAAATGTATGTTAGCAACAGCTATAATATCATTATGTTTATTTACGAAGGGGGAGCTTTAATGATAATTATTTTCTATAATTAGAAGATAGTGGTGAAACTCACATAGGTAGAGTGTGAAAATTTTCAAAATTTAATTTCACATTTTACAGTAGAACAAGTATGAGGGCCAACAGTTGATCATCTCTTCCTTTGCACTGGCATCAACATCACTTGCAGGGGTAAATGAGGAATCATAGATTCTTTCCACATGCTGCAACTTTATATTGTTGCAATGAAGAGTGTAAAAATCCATTTAATATACTGTTCAGTTGCCAGGTACAACACCTCAACAATTTCCATTCTATGCCACCAGGGCTAGGACTGTTCCTGTCTTAAATATGACCAAGAGGGCCCTTAATATAAAATCAACACTTCTCATGTTAAGGTGGAGAGAAAAAAAAAACCCTTTTGACATGGAGTTTAATTTACACAGGACGTTGATCTTTGAAAACCTCCAGAAAATTTGACAAAGCAGCCACAGTGACCTTGCTTACCTTGGAAAGGACTGCCAAGGCCCGAAAGGACCCACACACTCATAGTTATTCGAGAGGTTTAAGTTTTTCCAGGTCTGGAATTCCACCTACTCTTAAGATTTTTAACCAATGGCCAGCTAGGGCCCACGAGATCTCCCCTCTCAGCTCATTTCCCCTCTGTCAGAAAGCCATACCATGCTCTCTGTCTGCCTCTGATGGAGCCTCCTGTTAATTTAATGCTACCCCTTTACCCCAACATTTCATGAAGATGTCAATGAACCGCTCCAAAGTACTAAAAATGAGCAAAAAGTACATTTTCTAAGGTCAAATGTCTCATGTTTAAAGAAAGATGTGAAGTGAATGAAGCCAAAGTGGCCAAAAACATTTCAACATAATTTCGTATGGTTTTGAGTTTGCTGGTATCTTTACCCGATCCACTCACATAGTAATTTTATTTGAACTGACTGGCTCAGGTTTCGCTGAGACTTTAATGAATGCGAAAAATAAGCAAGACCCAAAACTTATACAAAACGTGCAACATTAACATTTTTCAACAGTTGTGTGATTTCTTAAATTTGTTATTTCCATACAGTACAACTGTTTAACCTCATATGTAAATGATGGCTGTGTGGATATACCTTTATTCTTTTATTACCAGAGAAAAGTCAGAGGCCAGGATTAACTGTTTTCAGAGCCTTTCGTATTTTCTGCCAGCCTTACATCACCATCTCATTAGCCTTTCTAATTCTACAAACTACAGATCTATAATGTATTGGTAAAAGATGCTGGAAAAAAACACTGCTTATAGAAGGAAGTTGTGTATAAATTCAGTTAAAAGATCCCTACAGGGGTATGGCACACTTGTTTTTAGTTGAATGCAGCCTTAGCATTGAAGACTGAAAATGTATTTTTTGGGGAAAGACTTGTTATTCTCCCCATCTTCAACAAGGAGGCCCTGGCAAGAAAATGCCAATCAGGAGGCAAGTCGGAATACCTTTCCTGCCGAGGATACCTTCACTTTCCATTTGCTTCAATATGCAAACCAAGCTGTTTAGGGATGAGGAGAGATGGCTAATGAGCTGCCTGCATCAACCCTGCAGAAAAAGAGAGACCCCTCTTCATAGCTGCTCAAGAGAACTCCTCCTCTGGGCATGCTCAGAAACAGCAAAACAACAACAACAACAACAACAACAACTACCATATACAGCCAATGCAACACAAATTGATGTGATTAACCAGTGGGAATGACAGTTGCAACGCATTGCAGTGCAAGCAGATTTGGAATGCTCGAGATAGCACACAAACAGAGACTGTGCAGCTGCAGACAACTTGTAATGTGGAAAAGTTTACACAGTGAAACTGGCTTGACCGCTGAACGACAATTTTTTCGTTACTTAATTTCTTCCCCCTCTCTTTGTTGGTTTCTGTTTTTTTCCAGTATGGGGTGACACAGTCAGTGCTGCTGGCATCCTCTACTGTAAATCCATCGCTGTGAGAATAAAGATCCATAACAGTCTCTGCTGATTGATAATTTGCCAGACTATCCTATATAGACTATACTGTCCTAAAGATACTGTGGCATGGGAAATTGCTCTTCCTTCTCTCCAAGAAAAGTACATTCCTTGATTCCAGAGGCAAATATTGACTTTAGTTAAGCCAGGAGACATTTTTCGGTGCTAAGATGGACATTCTATGTTATCCCTCTGAAGGAACTATTCCTCATGACTAATGGGAGCATAAATCACTGGATGAAATATTAAGCAATGAGCTGAGTCCGTCCTGTCTCAAGAATGATGTCATTACGGTATGTAAATATCTGTATATTGAGATCCAGTTCAGCTTACTGTCCAGCACACTGAACTTTTGCACTTTCTTCAAACTAGCCAGCATTTTGTTTCTCCACAAGCCATCACAAGCAAAACACGGGGCCAGTGTCGTTTCACATAATTTGCTCAGCTAGAAAATGTCCAATACGTTCTTGTTTTCCTTGGTGCACAGAGTAGAACTTCAAACCATGAAAGAAAAGCAGTGTGGGAAGTTCAAATGGTATTGTCATTAACGCCTCAACACAGTGATCATTCACATGAGGCTTGCACATTGAGACAATGCAGGCCTTTCTTGCTGTGGCGCAGATGGCATCGTAAAAAAGAGGCCTTCTCTGCAAACACCAAAAGCAAACACACAAACAGTGGTGACCCTCGGAGTCCCCAATCCATCTTTTCTCCTGTTGGCTGCTTGTTGTCCCAGTAAGATCAAGGCATTTTCACCAAACTGATGTTTTCATGCTGTTATGCACGCTCATTTCGGGCCACTCTTGAAATGTAAATTAAAACTTTTTTGAAATGTTATATTTCGTCCAGCTTTTGTTTCGACTTCATACTCATGCAGATTTTCAGGACTTTTATCATCCGCGTTTCCCAAAAGCTTTAACGTACAGTAATTTATTTCTGATCATCAATCTTTGTCACCACTGAGCAACTCTGTTCAGCAAAGCTTCAGGGTAATTTACATGCTTTCTGCCCTCCTTGTATCTATTGTACTCTTTTCTTTTTACTCGGTGGAATTTGTTTGCACAACCAATAACCACAGTGCTTGTTGAGTACGCAGTGCAGCATGAGGCCCTGGGCTCCATTTGGTTTAAGGCAAATTGGCTAACATTTTGAGATGGCTAGCGCTGAACCTCATCTCTTCACTCTGACTGGTGGGTATCTTGTGGATTGCCCTTCATAAACACAGATGTTCTATCTCTTGGGCATTGCAGCCTTCCTCAGCCCTAATCCCTGACTGCTGGCACTACCACAGCAGAAATATTTCCATACAGAGCTGTGGCACTTGTGTGTGCAGCTGCGCCTCAACATTTGTCAACATTGAGTGGCGGAAACAAGAATTTGCTGATTGGACAACAGATAATCAGGGATTCACATGTGCACTTTGTGTATGTACACATACCACATTAATGAAGAACAAATGACACACCCACAATGTGTTGGTGGCGTGAAAGTTGTTTATTTCTAATTGAAACTTGAATGGTAAATGATGGTTAATCTGCCGTACTTAAGGACATGTTTGCACCTTGGAAGCACAAGCAAATTTTAGTCATCTATTGTTTGAGAAGATCAGAAAGAAAACATTTGAGCTCCCATGTTACCTAATAACACCCAAATCTACTCACCAGGCTCACTTTAAATACAATTACTAAAGTACTTTTAACTTGTGTCTTTTTATAAATATGACAGCAAACAAATGATAGTCGAGATTTCAAACACAGGTCAGAA
The DNA here is from genome assembly GCF_040054535.1 of Antennarius striatus. Lineage (NCBI taxonomy): Eukaryota > Metazoa > Chordata > Actinopteri > Lophiiformes > Antennariidae > Antennarius > Antennarius striatus. Next base: position 13,780,388 of record NC_090795.1, read on the forward strand.
CCTAACTAATGCACAGTTTGCTACACACAAAGCACAGCCAATAATATTTTTTAGATAGTAGGGTGCTTCTACAGAGGCACTGTCATTCATTAGTCAGTCCAGTGTTTTGGTGCAGGAGGAACTATTTCTACAATTAATAGAGAGATTGCAATTAAAAGTACAAACATTCATGGTTCCCAGACAATGAATTACATCACGCGAAGCGTGGAATGTAGCCGCAAGAGGACACAAGCCAGTGTCTTATTGTGCCGGTCCCAAGCCCGGATAAATACAGAGGGTTGCGTCAGGAAGGGCATCCGGCGTAAAACTTTTGCCAAATCAAAGATGCGAATCAAACCTATGACTTCCATACCGGATCGGTCGAGGCCCGGGTTAACAACGACCGCCATCGGCGCTGTTGACCTACAGGGCGCCGGTGGAAATTGGATTACTGTTGGTCGAAGAAGGAGAGGAGGAAAGTGCGTTCGCACGAAGAAAGAGAAGAGGAACACCAAGAGTATAGGACTGAGAGTAGGGACGTTGAATGTTGGAACTATGACAGGAAAAGGTAGAGAGTTGGTTGACATGATGCAGAGGAGGAAGGTAGACATACTGTGTGTCCAGGAGACCAGGTGGAAAGGTAGCAAGGCTAGACGTTTAGGAGCAGGGTTCAAGTTGTTCTATCATGGTGTAGATGGGAAGAGAAATAGAGTAGGAGTTATCTTGAAGGAGGAGTTTGTTAGGAATGTCCTGGAGGTAAAAAGAGTGTCAGATAGAGTGATGAGTCTGAAGCTAGAAATCGAAGGTGTGATGTTCAATGTTGTTAGCGGGTATGCTCCACAGGTAGGATGTGAGCTGGAGGAGAAGGAGAAATTCTGGTCGGACCTTGATGAAGTGATGCAGAGCATGCCTAGAAGTGAGAGAGTTGTCATTGGAGCAGACTTCAATGGACATGTTGGTGCAGGAAACAGAGGTGATGAGGAGGTGATGGGCAGGTTTGGTATCCAGGAGAGGAACGCAGAAGGACAGATGGTAGTTGACTTTGCAAAAAGGATGGAAATGGCTGTAGTGAATACTTTCTTCCAGAAGAGGCAGGAACATAGAGTGACCTATAAGAGTGGCGGTAGGAGCACACAGGTAGACTACATCTTGTGTAGACGGTGTAACCTGAAAGAGATCAGTGACTGCAAAGTAGTGGTAGGTGAGAGTGTAGCCAAACAGCATAGGATGGTGGTGTGTAGGATGACTCTGGTGGTGAGGAAGATGAAGAGGGCAAAGGCAGAGCAGAAGACAAAATGGTGGAAGCTGAAAAAGGAAAAGTGTTGCAGGACTTTTAGCAAGGAGTTAAGACAGGCTCTGGGTGGTCAGGAGGTGCTTCCAGATGACTGGACAACTACAGCTAATGTGATCAGGGAGACAGGTAGGAGAGTACTTGGTGTGTCATCTGGAAGGAAAGTAGATAAAGAGACTTGGTGGTGGAATGAGGAGGTACAGGAGTGTATACAGAGAAAGAGGTTAGCCAAGAGGAAGTGGGACACTGAGAGGACTGAGGAGAGTAGACAGGAGTACAGGGAGATGCAGCGTAAGGTAAAGGTAGAGGTAGCAAAGGCCAAACAAGAAGCTTATGAGGACTTGTATGCTAGGTTGGACAGTAAGGAGGGAGAGACTGATCTATACCGGTTGGCAAGACAGAGAGATAGAGATGGGAAGGACGTGCAGCAGGTTAGGGTGATTAAGGATAGGGATGGACGTCTATTGACAGGTGCCAGTAGTGTGATGGGAAGATGGAAAGAGTACTTTGAAGAGTTGATGAACGTGGAAAATGAGAGGGAACAAAGACTAGAACAGGTGACTGTTGTGGACCAGGATGTAGCAAAGATTAGTCAGGATGAAGTGAGGAGGGCATTGAAGAGGATGAAGAGTGGAAAGGCAGTCGGTCCTGATGATATACCTGTAGAGGTATGGAAGTGTCTAGGAGAGGTGGCGGTAGAGTTTCTGACTGGGTTGTTCAACAGGATCTTAGATAGTGAGAAGATGCCTGAGGAATGGAGGAGAAGTGTGCTGGTGCCCATTTTTAAGAACAAGGGAGATGTGCAGAGTTGTGGCAACTACAGAGGAATAAAGCTGATGAGCCATACAATGAAGTTATGGGAGAGAGTAGTGGAAGCTAGACTAAGGGCAGAAGTGAACATTTGTGAGCAGCAGTATGGTTTCATGCCAAAAAAGAGTACTACAGATGCAGTATTTGCTTTGAGGATGTTGATAGAGAAGTACAGAGAAGTCCAGAGGGAGCTGCATTGTGTTTTTGTAGATCTGGAGAAAGCTTATGACAGGGTGCCCAGAGAGGAACTGTGGTATTGTATGAGGAAGTCTGGAGTGGCAGAGAAGTATGTTAGAATGGTGCAGGACATGTATGAGGACTGTAAGACAGTGGTGAGGTGTGCTGTAGGTGTGACAGAGGAGTTCAAGGTGGAGGTGGGACTACATCAGGGATCAGCTCTGAGCCCCTTCTTGTTTGCCATGGTGATGGACAGGCTGACAGACGAGGTTAGACAGGAATCGCCATGGACTATGATGTTTGCAGATGACATTGTGATCTGTAGTGAGAGCAGGGAACAGGTGGAGGAGAAGCTAGAGAGGTGGAGGTTTGTCCTGGAAAGGAGAGGAATGAAGGTTAGCCGCAGTAAGACAGAGTACATGTGTGTGAATGAGAGGGAGCCAAGTGGAATAGTGAGGTTAGAGGGAGAAGAGATCAAGAAGGTGGAGGATTTTAAGTACTTAGGCTCAACAGTCCAGAGCAATGGAGAGTGTGGAAAAGAGGTGAAGAAGCGTGTCCAGGCAGGATGGAACGGGTGGAGGAAAGTGTCAGGTGTGATGTGTGATAGAAGAGTTTCAGCTAAAATGAAGGGAAAGGTGTACAAAACTGTGGTGAGACCAGCGATGTTGTTTGGTCTAGAGACAGTGTCACTGAAGAAAAGACAGGAGACAGAGCTAGAGGTAGCAGAGATGAAGATGCTGAGGTTCTCTCTGGGAGTGACCAGGAAGGATAGGATCAGGAATGAGTACATCAGAGGGACAGCACATGTTAGAGGTTTTGGAGATAAAGTCAGAGAGGCCAGACTGAGCTGGTTTGGACATGTCCAGAGGAGAGATAGTGAATATATTGGTAGAAGGATGCTGAGTTTTGAACTGCCAGGCAGGAGGCCTAGAGGAAGACCAAAGAGGAGGTTTATGGATGTAATGAGGGAAGACATGAAGGTAGTTGGTGTGAGAGAAGAGGATTCAAAGGACAGGGCTAGATGGAGGAAATTGATTCGCTGTGGCGACCCCTGAAGGGAAAAGCCGAAAGGAAAAGAAGAAGAAGAAGAAGAAGCGGTGATGTATTGTAATTGTCAGTGTTTGTGTGTCCGTCCGTCTGTCCGTCTGTCTGTCCACCAATTATCTTCACAACACTTGCAGGTAGAAAGATGAAACAAAAAGTGCATCACTCGGGCGGCAAAGGGGATGAAAATGTGATGACGACCTTCACCTTGAGAAAACTAGGTCAAGGTCAAATTTCAACTTTTGTAAATTTTTTTGCACATATTTCAGGAAGATAGTCAGATGAAACAAAAGCCATTATATCAGGGAAGCAAGGGGATGAAAATTAGATCACAAACTCTACCTTGAAAAAGTAGGTCAAGGTCAAATCGTCACTTTTATACCTTTTTAGGTACAATCTGAAACCTCTTCTTCTTCTCATTTGGGTTTTTCCCTTCAGGGGTCGCCACAGTGAGTCAGTTGCCTCCATTTAACCCTGTCTTCTGCATCCTCTTCTCTCACACCAACTACCTTCATGTCCTCCCTCATTACATCCCATAAACCTCCTCTTTGGTCTTCCTCTAGGCCTCCTGCCTGGCAGTTCAAAACTCAGCATCCTTCTACCAATATATTCACTATCTCTCCTCTGGACATGTCCAAACCATCTCAGTCTGGCCTCTCTGACTTTATCTCCAAAACCTCTAACATGTGCTGTCCCTCTGATGTACTCATTCCTGATCCTATCCATCCTGATCCTATCCATTCTATTCCATTTCTCTTCCTATCTACACCATGATAGAACAACTTGAACCCTGCCCCTAAACTTTTAACCTTGTTACCTTTCCACCTGGTCTCCTGGACACACAGTATGTCTACCTTCTTCCTCTGCATCACGTCAACCAACTCCACCTTTTCCTGTCATAGTTCCAACATTAATCATCCCTACTCTCAGTCCTATAGTCTTGGCGTTCCTCTTCTCTCTCTTCTTATGAACACACTGTCCTCCTCTCCTTCTTCAACCAAAAGTAGTCCAATTTCCACCAGTACCCTGTAGGTCAGGGATTCCCAAAGTGTGGTGCGCGCAACCCCCTGTGGTGCTAGGGGGTGCGTGAGTGTAATGGCAGCTGAGCACCTTGAAATACATAAATAATTAAATAAATATTTTAAACACTTCATTCACGTAAATTATTTTGTAATTTTCAATTAAAAAACGTTTTGGGAAAATTTTAAATTAAAAAAACAAAATACCCAAAATGCACTTGGCTTTCTCTTAGCTACGTGCTAGCTTGTGGTGATAGCAACAACAATAATATGCCGAAATGCATTACTGGTTGAAAACGGGCAGTCTGTCCGGTATTAAATCTGGGAGAAATGAAAGAGGACAGGATACATTGGCCACAACTGAGAGCTGTGCAGTCTACCAGGCTGAAGAAATCGAGCAGGAAAAAGAGTGATGATGACGAGACAGGGGAAACTGAAAATGAGGAGCACAGAACACAGAAAACTCATCCGGACGCTTCATCGGGAGAAGGGGGTAAAGAACACAATGAGACTCGTACTCGAAAGAGAAAATATGATGTTGAACTTGGGCCTATGGTATTTTGATTCTTTGTGGCGGAGTAGCATGTTTGTGACCATTTAATAACTGTTACAGTTTGTTTATTAGGCCTATTTGTTACATAGTAATAACTGCTGTTCATCACTCATCTGTAGTCGGCTCGCTCGGCGACCAGTTTGACTTAAAATATTATTATTGTCATTTTTATATTGTTACTATTATTCTCCCCACCGTTTCTAAAGTGAGAGATCATTAGGCCCATTATTGCACAATCTATTCTGTGTTAACAGGAGCCTATATTATTAAACTTGATACCTATATGACTATAAAGACTACGCCTTTTCTTTCTTTTTTTTTCATGTTTCGGGCATTGGGGTGCGTCAGCTAAATAAGGAGGTAGAAGTGGGTGCATGGCCTGAAAAGTTTGGGAACTACTGCTGTAGGTGAACAGAACCGATGGCGGTCATTGTTAGCCCGGGCCTCGACCGATCCGGTATGGAAGTCATAGATTTGATTTGCATGCTTGATTTGGCAAAAGTTTTGACGTCGGATGTCCTTCCTGACTCAACCCTCTGTATTTATTCAGGCATGCGACCGGCACAATAAGACACAGGCTTGTGCCCTTTTGTGCTTACATTTACCTGATGAGATATAATCATAAAACAAAAAGGAACATTTTCAGGAATCCAGAGGCACAAAAATGTGTAGGTCAGGGTAAAATTTTGAATTCAGGGGTGTTGCGAGATGTTGCAGTCTCTGACTGCCTTGTTTTAATTACAATGGTAATCCGCCAACGTCTCCTCCATTGTGCTCTGCAAGTTACATTTTTGAGGTTTGCATTGATACATTACAATGCAAATCACCTGATTAGCTGAAATATACATCATCACAGGTCAAAATATTTATTAAGAGCTAATTCAGAAATGCTAATAATTATCCATCCATTTTCTGTAAATGATTATCCTGTGCAGAGTTGGAGGAATTGAGGGAGAGGTGTGGTACAACCCGAACAACTCTCCAGTCCATCTCAGGCCCAACACACATAAACAATTGTTCTCACTCACATTCACACCTAACACATTTTTTAAAATTCATATGACACATTGTGTGAACTATGCACACTGATGTGCAAACACGGTGGAAAACCTTTTAGCAGGCAGCCAGGCCAACATTTGGTGCTGTCACTTTTTTAACATCAGTACCATAGCATTATTCTACTAGTTCATTCAGAATTCTAAAAATACAGCAATGCACAAATTTGTGTTGTCTGGTCATTAACAAAAGGCAAACCTCTAAAAAAGTAAGCAATCTAGAACATGACTTCACATTCAGCAGTGAAATCCTGAACCGACCATCAGACTCCGACACGATGCATCAGTCAGTTGATCTCTGAAGTGTTTCCTCATGTTTTAATAAAAGCTAATTGTGGGAATTTATAGGTTTATGATCTACATATTGTTCAGTGGCACAGGAGAGAATAGATGATCTCACCACACACACACACACACACACACACACACACACACACACACACACACACACACACACACACACACACACACACACACACACACACACACACACACACACACACACACACACACACACACTCCCGCTCTCTCTCTCTCTCCCTGTCTCTCGCTCTGTGTCTCTGTCTTTCGGTCTTTCGTTTCCTCTCTCTCTTGCTTAAACCTCCATCAGCCAACAAAGGTTTCCAGCAGTGACCTGTTCTGTTTTCCCCTCTTTCATAAGAATATTTCCAAAAGTGTCTCCAGGCATTTTCACTGAGGTCAAACACATTTGTGTATTAAAAAAAAGTGCACATTATTTCCTGTTAATAAAGCTATTATTTTCTTTCTCCCACTTTCAATATCTGATGTATTTGGATCCCGTGGTGAATATCTCAACACAATTTCATTTGAACTTTTCAACTCTGTGATTTACAGCTATGATTTTCATTCTGCCACTGACCTCTAAGGAACATTTCAATTTATTTGCCCTGCCCCTGCAATTTATTCATACTTATTAATGAGAATGTTTGGGGACTATATTGTTATTGGAACGAGGAGATTGCAGACTACCAACTCTGGATGTAATGGGTTGTTATTTGATGGACTATCTCCAAGGAAAACAACACCAGTCTCCCAGGTCAAGCTGAATGGATAAATAATTGGAGGTTGCATTATCAGACATATGAGATTATATGGACTCCAATCATTAACAATCCTCATTCGTTTTAAATGAAAAATAATAAATCCAGACTAAATTAGGTTGAATGAGTTCATGAAATATCTGGATGTTAGCCTATTGATTTCCTTACTGTTACTCCCATTTCCAATTTATGGACTCAAATAAAATTGGAACATTTCTTTTACCTCTGCTATTGGTTGGGAGACAGATCCGGCATGGTGTTGACTTCTTTTGGGGCTGTCGAAGTTTCATGAATGATTAACAAAGCTGGGCCTAGACTCGCTCATAAATAAACAGCAGACACCTGGATTGAACAGGCTTCTCATAGACGGGGAGAACTGACAGATTGTTTCCAAATCACACCATTCAGTGGCAGCTAATCCACTGTATAGCATTTGTATGCGAGAGCAGCCTGGTCAGAAGTCTTGCATATGTACTATTGGGTAGAAAGGTTGTGCAAAAGTAGATAAAAACAAGCCAGTCAGAGACTGCAACATCCCGCGACACCCCTTAAATTCAAAATTTTGCCTTGACCTACACATTTTTGTGCCTCTGGCTTCCTGAAAATGTTGCTTTTTGTTTTGAGATAATATCTCATCAGGTTTCAGAGATGTGTACTCAAAAAGGTATACAAGTAAAAATTTGACTTTGACCTAGTTTTTCAAGGTCAAGGTTGTGATGTAGTTTTCATCCCCTTGCCTCCATGCATATAACGCCTTTTGTTTTGTATTTCTATCTTATCGGGTTCCTGAGATATATGCAAAAAAAATGTACAATAGTTGAAATTTGACCTTGACCTACTTTTCTCAAGGTCACGGTCATCATCTCATTTTCATCCGCTTTGTCGCCCAAGCGATGGGCTTTTTGTTTCATCTTTCTATTTGCAACGGTCGTGAGGATATTTGGTGGACGGACGGACGAACACACAGACACTGACTATCACAATACATCACCGCTTCACAGGATGTAACGGTGAGTGATGAGGACAGCATACCCTTATAATACACACAACCAAGTTCAAACTAGTACAAACAAAGGGATACAATTTAATGTGTGAACTTGTAACAATGCTATGTAAACACAAAGTCACCCACATGTACAACTGACCAAAAACTAGAGCCACCCCAACAAAATGCTCTGAATTCCCACATTACCTCGAGGCTATATAATGATTTTAACTCATCAGTCAGTCGGTGAACAGGTTGGGGGTCAGTGCATCCATATGTGATCCCTTCTTAACTGTTCTCCAAATGAGAGCCAAAACACCATAGGATAACCCTCCATCTCCGCCTTGCAAAATAATGAATAGTCTGACGCTGACCGCCCTGCACATGCTGAACTTTTGGCTTTAGAATAACATCTCATCCAATTTCCTCCCCCACTGGTACTTTGCCCCCCTCCACCCTCCCCACCCACCCGAAGGTCAAGCGCTTGGAAGCAGTTTGCCACTTCAAACCAAATCAGTAATGGCTAGAAATAGCTTGAATGCAATGTTGCAGGTTTGCTAATTGTATGCATTTCCTTCTGTTCAGCCAGAATAGCTGAGAGCGACCCAGTGCGGTGTATTTCATGTTGGCTTGTTAGCATTTGGATACTTTAGGGAATAGGCAAGGCTGAATTTCTCTCAAACTTATCCCGGGGGTGGTGTGTGTGTGTGTGTGTGTGTGTGTGTGTGTGTGTGTGTGTGTGTGTGTGTGTGTGTGTGTGTGTGTGTGTGTGTGTGTGTGTGTGCGTGTGTGTGTGTGTGTTGGGGGGGTGGTGGTTAATGTGATAATATTTTACATCTAGTTGAAATGAAACGACATTTATCATGCTGTGAAGCAATTTGAAAAATTAATACTCTGAGTATACTTCCTTATCATGCCTGAATGATATGTAATCAACTTTGCAAATTGAAATACATCCTACAAAGGGGTTGTAACAACAACAGCATTAAAATGAATATTTCTAAGATGCTCCATTGAAGTAACATGGCTTTGTGATGTTGTCACTATTGGAGATGAAAGAGAGCTGGGGTGTTCTGACTTGCTAATTTGTGTGCTTATTTAACAGGTTGATGAAGCTGTTAGTTCATTAAAAGCTTCATGTAAAAATAATGAGGGATTGTGTTCATCCAGCATTGCTCAGGTATGATGAGTGTTGGGGCCGCAACTTCAAACGTCCTTCCCTTTGTCACTGAACGTTGTCACCTGACACTCCCTTTCTTTTACTGATTTACCGTATCACTCTAACTACATTGTGACACAAATTGGGATATTATGACAATGACCACAAGGGTTAAATGTTGTGTTTGCCAAACACTGACTGGTTCCCCCACTTATCCACCCTCCCCCTTCTCACTCTTTTCTCTTTTCAGCCCATTATGTCATGGCCCCAAACCTGCTAAACACATTTCTAAATGACAGTTACTGCGCCTCTCTTCAAAGAAACCTCGACTTGTGGATTTTCCTTGCCTAATGTGGCGTCTTTGGCCACGAAATAGAATGGACGAAGAAGGTTGGGGCCCTAGAGGACAATGGTGTAATGGCGGTTTGTCTGGGGGATGGCAGTGAAGGGGTCAAGAATCAGAATGTGGAGGACATTAGCAGTCAGCAGATTGATACAGAACCATTGATTCTCGGTTTCTTTTGCCTTCCTCCCGGACATGATCTGCATTGCAAATGGCAGTTCTGTCGCACTGGCCTTTTTCTGGAGTCAGAAAAGATTGGGAGGAGGGGTGAGCTATGAGATCGGGGGTTCCCACAACACACAGGCCCTCTAGACTCAAAAACCTCACACCCCTCCCCCCCCCAAAAAAAAAAACCACCACTATGAGTCCCAGCCCTTGTCCCAGGATCCCACCACAGCTGCCTCACCAGTCTCCCAGGACTTCTCCTCACTTCTGTGGAAAGCACAACAGGCTCATTGTTCTGGCAGAAGGAGGCTTGGACAACTCCGTTGCTCCTGGGTGTATTGTTTCTTCGAAGAAGTCCCGTAAGGTCTAGAAGGGAGGCGCTCAAGCAGAGAGCAAGATGTTAGTCCTCTGATGTGCAAAAGTCATATAATGAGGCTGTTCCCATCATTAAATGTATTATATACACAGAAAGGTTTACATGTTACAAGGGATCTGTTGAAATGTTATTTGTTTCATAAATAGTCTTGTATTTGTCTGTCTGAAAGGCCTCCCACCCAACCTGGATGAAATGGGCTACACTGACCCTCCCCTCCCCCCAAAGGTGGTAGCAGCTGCGGTGGAGGATATAAAAGATTGGAACTCAGTCTACTGTCTTAACTGGATGTAATTGTTTATAATCTCTATAAACTGGGTGAATTATGGCAAGAGGAACTCAAGCAGAGGAGATATCATGCATTCCATTTACAATCTCTCACTGTCCATAAGATGTGGAAGTGTGGATTGTTGTGTGGGTTCTGTGATGAACTGGTGACTTGTCCAGGGTTTATTCTACGTCTCGACCAGAGCCAGCAGGGATAGGCTCCTGCCCCCCTTCGACCAGCACATGACAAGCTGTTAAAGAAAATAGATGGATGGAAGTTATTGTGTGAGAATTCTATAGACTCAACTCTCTTCTACAATCCTGCTTGACGTTAGGTGTTTTGCTTATTCTTTATTTAATGCTTTTAATGAAGTAACCAGTTATTCTTTTGGACATGTACATATCAGAGATAATAACGGGATATTGCACAACTTGGCCCAAACCCTGAACCCTCTGGCTGAGAGGTAAAAACGCTATCTACTGCTCCACTGTGCCACCCTGACAACTATCAAACAGTGATTATTTGAATTATTAAAATTTATAAATGGTGAGCTGTATCTTAAAACATGCACATGTTTAAGTTTACCTTTGAAATCTCACTTCAGCCAACTAAAGCTGGAAAATGTGATCCACATCATTCTTGCAGTTTTCAGAAACTGATGGAATTTTAAATCAGTAGATAACAGATAAAAAAGTTTCATGCATCATTACAACAATCCTCCAGCTCTGTTTGTCTTCTAGCCGCACTCTTTGGAAGGTACACAGCTAAGTGGCAGGTTAATCAATGCAGAAATCCATACAAAGAGGAGTTTGACAGAGTGATCCGGACAGGCAGACAGAAACGGAAAATGTAAGACGAAAATAAATTAATGCTGGAAATGCCAGCTGTGGACACTGCAAGTGTTCCAACTAATAATGTTCCATCACCTCACAGAGACAGACGAAGTGATATGCAAATTGTTCTTCACACACACTGAGTGTGTCCTCCAATTATAGGCTCTCATGTTGCTACTGGCCACCTATGCACAATTAGCCCCTTCTTTATCCGGCTGTTGAGCCATGTTAGCGTGGTGTGCAGGCAAGTTAGCATTGCAAATGAAACGAGAAGCAGCATTTCCTGGGGTGTCATTATAAATTAGTGTTGCATGATGGGCACAAATTGCCATTCCTGCTCAAACTTGCATCTCCAATATGAGCTGGCTTATTTCCCAGTGAATGCTATTCATACCGATGTAAATGTGCAGTGATTCTGCTCTCAACACGGACAGACATGTGAATGACAAGTAAGTCTCTTGTAGAGACATTGAGGAAAAGAAAATGTCAGGAATTTAGGTTCCAAAATACTGTTATGATTGATCATATTTGGTTGTCTTTATGAAGTGATTTATTTTAAAATCTTTCCTCCGAGGGTGGACACTGGAAAATATATCTGTCTGGGCTCCCAGCTATGACATGCAAGCTGTCAGCAGTCGCTTTTACGCTATACAGTCAAAGGATTCATGAGCAGAGCGTACACTAACCAAACGTGAGTAACTATGTTGTTCTTATTGTGCATCAATATCCTCATAGGTACATGAATGTGTGGAAATGAACCCACAATTTAACACCAGCCAGGGCTGTAGCTTTAGTATAAAACATTTTCATTTCATGAAGTGTATTCCATGCATATTTTGATGTAGTATATGGACTTGTACTGTAATATTTAAATAAGTCATGTAAACTGGCAGATGACGTCCTCTGTTCTGCTCACTGATGCTTATTTTGAAATACTGTGGTACCTATCCAGAAACCATATTCACACGGCAGACATTTCCCTTTGTGATCCTGCTCAGGGTGGGAAGCTCATATCTCAGCATATAATGTCATAATGTCAAAACACAAAAGGATTCTGACAAATGATTATCATTTCATTGTCATAATTCAAGTTCAAATTCAAACAGATTTGTTGTCTTCTTTTGAATATTAGAACCTATTATTACAAAAATGTAAATATATTTTATATATTTAAATTTTATTTTCAGAACAAATATTAACATAATTTCCACTGTGCCAGGTACATTTGTATAACTCCCTGAATCAAGTGTGGTATTATGAAAAAAAAAAAGTACAGTAAGTTAAAACAAATTATTTTGCACTGAGGACTGTTTATTATAGTTAAAATTATGTAAGCTGACATCAATGACAATATTCCACTTAATGGTTGCTTGTAGTGTGTCTGTAAAGAGATAACAACCACTTCAGGATTTATTTATCCACCATTTATAGTTTCAGCAGATTTCTTTCTTCTTTTGAAATGCAATTTTAAAAGCTCTAATGATTTGAAAAGTCACGTTCTACACTAAACTTTCCTTAGTGCAGCAGCAGTGTGAATATATTTTAATTAATTTGGTAAGTAAACCATATGGGCTTTAAGATAGCTCCAGGCTTTATCTACCTTCCTCTGCTTTACCTCATGTCTTTGTTATTGTGAACCGTGGCTTAGCATTTAGCCTGTCTCTGGCTGCTAGACAGTCTCCGGTGTTTGCCTTCCTAATCAACTGCATTGTCTTGGAGATGACCCACCTCTAACCTCAAGCCTGATGTCCCCAAGGCCCTGCAATGGATAGCAAGGCTGTGTTTGTGGCAAACACTGATCTTAATTCATTAACCATGCCAGAAACACTTTTCCAAGGTTTGTTTCATGGGCCAGATACAGCATTTGAAGGAGCACTCGCTGGTCTCAGAGCAGTTCAATGAAATCTTTATGGTTATATGAAAATTGAAGGACAAGAAGAAATCAATTGCTACAGCTTAGAGGTGCTCACCTTGAGTGAGTAACACCTCTAAAAAAATGTCATGAATCACATACATGAAATTCATGAACATGATTTGAATCACCAAATTGCTCACATGATGGCCTGTTGCTGCGAGTTCCAACAGTGTAGTCATTTTAAATTCCAATGCATTCCTGAGAGAGCAGCAGCTAATGACGGCTGGTTTGACTCTTACCTTCAAATACTGTATGGACAGAACTGGACATGCAGGAGGTGATGTTTATTCTAAGTGCATGAAACTAAATATCAAATCAAAAGTCCAAAGGAATATGTGTTGATGTCAGCAGGTTAGCAGTGCATATGATATTTTTATTCTACACAAAGTCTGTACAGTGGTAATACGTGGGTGGGTTCAGATCCCCCTTCTGACAAACTCTTTGGGGCCCCAGTGGCTCTGACTTTTATCTTAATACTTGACCACCTCTACCGTTAGCTGATTAACATACCATAGATTATAAATGATAAAAGAAGTTTAATTCACAAATCCCATCAGGAGATTTTCTAATTAACTTTTAGTTAGATGTGTCAAACACTGCTCTGGCATTGTACACTACAGGCATTGTAACCCAATCTGAAACTGCACATATACAGATTTTCAGTTAGAGGAAAGCAACGTAGAGATCGGTGTATGATTTACTCAATCTGTTTGAAGAAGGTCATTTCCTGTCTCTCAGTGTGGCGAAATCATAAAAAAAAAAAAAAAGACACGACCAGAAAAACATCTGCTGAAGTTTGGCACCATCAGATCAACACTCCACCATACAGTAGAAATTACATAATCCCTCTGATCAGTGACAACCCTCTCAAAAACAGTTTAATTCCTCTTTTGAAAGAAGAAATACCATCAAAATAGCCACAGTGTTATCAGTCTGAATTGAGGGGAAAGTAGAATGTCAGTTTCAGACTAGCTTTTATCACTTAAGAAGTTTGTCAGACTTTATGTGCAGGTCATACACCAACACTTCACAATAACTTCTGTATGTAAGGAGTGAGGATAGGTGCACATTAAGAAGTTAATGTTGAGTTATTCGAAACAGGAAACACCAGTCCTGTTTTTGTTTGAGCCATCCATCAACCCCAACCGCAACCCTACTAGGACTTCTTTGCTCTCCTTAAAGACTTTATGTTTGATATTTGGACATCTGTTTTCTACATAAGGAAAAGGTTCACATGGAAAGGATGGGATTATAACTGGCACACAGTGGTGTACCTTTGCATATGTGCTGCACTCTAGTTTTGAGGCCAATGTCATGTTCTGTAAGAAGACTGAACAGACCAGGCAGAAAGAGAGAGATCAACAGCTTCGCCTGTGGGGCGCTTTAATTCATGTTGACTATGCAAATCACATGGCTTTACATAAGGCAGATTATGAAGTAGATATACAAAGTGCTGAGTCAAAAAAATTGTGTCATGCATAAGAATCCTGAGATTAAAAGGTTATATCTGAGATTGCTGCTAACTTTCTGAGTATGCGGCGGGAAAATGTGGCTTTTGAGATTGAATGAGTATGAAGTAATAATAAAAATGCGTGAGGAGAGGTGGATTGAGAAAGAGATAAAAGACAGAGATTGACAAGTGCGGACAGCCCAAGGAGAATAAGCGCAGGGGTGGAAACATGCATCAATAACACAGCTGCAGGAGAACGAAGAGGGCAGACGCAGAGACGCATAGTGAGAAGTGGCGTGCATGTTGTCTAAGCCCAGAGTCACATCATGCCAGCTCACTGGGGCACCGCTTGCTCCAGTAAAAATGCATCAACTCCCAGTCTTCTGGGAATGATATCTGGGAAGCCGGAGAAGCACTGCTCTCCCTTTAAGGCCTGTCAGGGGCACTGACGACAGCTGTAAATTTAATCCTCGGACCTGCTGGGATGCAGAGGAGCCGAGCAGCGGGGAAGCCTTTCCTACTTCAAGGACCTTGTCTGGCTCCAGGATAGTCTGCCGAAAAAGATTTAAACCTGATGACAAATTCATTTTGTGCAGCTGCACCCCCCCGCCCCCCAATCCACCACAGAAAAGGCAGTAAATTCTACCTCTGCAAACAAATTTGAGAAATAATTATGCAGAGATCTTCATTCAGGGGGAATATCTGAAGTATGTTATTTACTTTAACTTGAGACAGAGCTGGGGAAAATCTCTGCAGGCTTTGCCCCCTTTTTCTTCTTTCTTAGTCAAACAGTAAATATATTCTATTTCTTATTTCTCCTATTTTGCCAGAAGGGGTGGCATTTTTTTCACGCAAATGTGTATGTGGCCCGTGGCGCTGTTGGAGTCCGTCTAGCTGGAGAGACATTTTGATATGACTTGATTATGTGGAGAGACAGTCGCTGAGATGGCACAGAAGCAGAGGAAACCGATTTTTACAGCAATCCGAAGAGCGGATTGCAATGGCAGCAGCAGGGTGGCCACAGGCCTGCAGGGAGAGTGGTTTATTAATATGTTTGTATCCGAGTTTTCCCCTCCTCTTCATGTTGGGGCCATACTAATCGCTGGGTGCTCTGATATCTGGAAGACTTGCAGAGGAGAGCGAATCGCACAGGTTCCTTTACCTCTGTGTGAAGGGCTCCAGAATATTTGAAGTGGTCTCACCTACTCTATAGAAATGAAAACCATTAAAATGGAGACGGGCAGATTTTTCTTTACAACCACGACATGGTGGGCTTGTCAGAAGTATGTCATGTTGTCTCTGGTCAAAGATGAACCACCAGGCCTATGCCAGATCCCTTCCTAAGATGTTCATTCCCCCTGATGTTCAGGTATTTAACAGATGACTTAATACAAGAGTCTTCCTTTTTATCTCCCCCTGACTGGCATAACGTTACCTGTGAAATCCTTAAAACAACTTATTTCTGGATCATTTTTGTGTTGACAGACCAGCAGCATTAGAATGTAATCTGAATAATATATGTATTCTCTGTTGCATTCTTTATAAGACTTCTGCACTCAGTCCTTCCTTCTGAGCTTTCAATCATTGGGCCCCAGGGGGTTGTGGATACCTGCTCTTTGAAGCACTGAGAAAGAAGGAGAGCACAGAGCAGGGGAGAGTCTGAATGTGGGAAAAAAAAACCTGCCTCTAAATATGATGCATCCCATAAAAAAACAGAAGACCTCGATTTAAAGAAGACATGTTAAAGTATATCATTCAGCAGAATAAATATCCTACTTTGGGCTTGTATTACAAACTGGAATGGGAGTAGTTTCTCCAACCTAAGAAGCAAACCATCCTATATTTGAACAAGATGGCACTGGTGGAGACAAAGGAATGTCTTACATAAGGAGAAGGAATGCGCTCAGAGGTGATAGTCCTGAGTGCTGGAGCCTGCCTTCCTCTTGGTCAGATCAGGAAGTTTCAGGATAGGAGATAAGACGATCACCTTTCACACAGCATTTCCCTACAGCTGCTGATAATGCATCCTATAGACAAAAAACTAGTAAGACATTTTTTTCTGGAAACTGTTTCAGAATGATTATGCTTTATGATACTATTTCAGTTGTGTTATTCCCTGAGACAATATAAAATATTTAATATATGTCTATTGCTGCAAGTAATTTGTTTTGCATTGTAGGAAATTATCATTTTTGTGGGAAGTCACTGCTTTTTGGTGAAATATTTTCCATAAGATGCACTTTGACATTACACTTTCTATTGTGTGTTTTTCTTACTTCAGTGTTTGGAACTTATTGCCTAAATTAAAGCTTTAGTTTATTGTAAATTTAGATCTTTTGTGACAGTCAGGCTAGTTGTTTTCTTTAGTTTCCAGCTTTTATCATAAGATAAACTAATGGCATGTTTGAGTTCAGGTGCCCTCACATAGCATGCCCTCTACCTCACAAAAAATTAGATCATCAAAATCAAACAGTGAATCTGATTAGTAAATGTAACATCAACAGCTATGTGTGAAACCTTATATGGATATTCTAGAATTTTCAGAGGAGATTCCATAGAAAGAGATTACTCTCAGAACTCAGTGAGAAGGGCAAGTAAACAGAGGACGCTGCAGAAGCCATCAGGAGTAAGCGTCATGGACCCAAATGCGAAGCACATCTAGTAAGGGAAAAAGAGATTTATTTTACTAAAGAATGTGGTGAGGTGGTGGACCAGATGACCAGGCTGAGCAGGTAAATCTGCAGAAGGTAAGTAGTCGAGGCAGACAGGTAGGCTAGAAGGTGATCAGGCAACATACAGCAGACTGGAACTGGGAACGCAAATCCTGGCAGTAAGCAAACATTCAGAAAAACAAAATACTGTATTAAATGCCATCTCACAAAACATAAAAGATCAAACTCATCATTGAAAAAAATTTTTTTTTTTTTAATGAAACGCCTAAAAGACTTGACAACCAGTTTCTCCTCCACGCATTCATCTTCACGTGCATATGCATGCATGTTTGTGCATGCACGCTGTACACACATGCTCAGATGCTGCTTTCTGCTTCTCTCCCTTCTGTACATAAGTAAGAAGTGCAACAGAATGTGAATGGCAGCCAGGAAAGAGACAGTTGCTTCTGCTCTACCAGGAGACATAGTAATGCATATTCTGCTCACAGCATGTCTTTTCAGTCACAATGAGAAAATTAACCTGCTTGACTACTCACAAACTGCATTGTAACTCTCAAGTCGTACATTATCATGTCATTTGGTTGGACCTATTTCAGATAACATACGTACAGCGTAATGTTATGTATTCAGAGGAGACTGCAGCTGTAAATGGTAAAAATGGTTACGAGATGTTGAAAGTGATTTATAGGGTAAAGGATGGTTTGTTTGAAGTGACCAAGTTTATTGTTCAGTGTGGGAAGCAGATCAGAGTAGTCAATCAACAGTTTGTACATGCTGAGACAAAGCCTGTGTGGAATCTCCCATGGTCCTCTAAATAGCTTCCTATCACACTATCAATGTAGTGGTTCAATATATTTTGTACTTTTGTTAAAAAATATTTATCTGTGCCCTGAATTTATACTCAGCACAAACTCTTTAATTTATTTTCATTCTTTTGTTCTTTAGAAATACACCTGAACGGGAAGGTGAGTTCAACACACAGTGGTGACTTGAAGCAATGGGTGCTATATATCAACGAAGCATAAAATTATTTTGTTTAAGATGTAAAAATAAGCTAAACCTCTGCAATATAAAGTTACATTTGCTAAGGCAAGAGCAAGTTTGATTAAACCTGGACTTGTTAATATGTTCAAGAAGTCTGTTATTTTATAATGTACCTTTTGTATTTTGTGTATCATTAACCTCTAAGTGAATTCATTAAGATATTTTTTTTTTTAAATGTGAGAAAAAATGTCAGGTGGTACAATGTAAAGTGCTTACAGGAGACCGGGGTTTGCGTGCCGTGTAAAACCAAAGTCAACAATGTTAAACTTATGGTCACACAAACAATGTGATCTCAACACAAAGATTATTTCCCTAAAACCTAAATAAAGTGTTTTATTCTGAAGTTTAACCAGAATGTCACAGTTTCCATGGATTGTTTCCCTGATGGTATGTGACCATGGTGATGATGATCACATGAGGGAACCTCCAAAAAGAAGACGACACTAAATGATATAAGAAAAACCTAGAATGTGTGACATGAAATGTAAAATTTCTGAATCTGCACCATCAAATTAGATCAATATTTTTTTTCAAAGTTAACAAATGTTACACAACCAGCACACTGACTGGCGTATTTTAAGCCTGAAAATGTTCTGCCGGTAACATCTCAATTTCTGTCGTCATCTCCAGGTGAAGGCTGAAATTCCATTTTAACATCACCATTCTTTTGAATCACATATTTCGGCCTGAAATGTCAACAGCAAT
Organism: Antennarius striatus; assembly: GCF_040054535.1. Taxonomy (NCBI): domain Eukaryota; kingdom Metazoa; phylum Chordata; class Actinopteri; order Lophiiformes; family Antennariidae; genus Antennarius; species Antennarius striatus. The sequence continues at coordinate 13,799,289 of NC_090795.1, forward strand.
TCATCACAACATACCTGGTCTTCCCCACTCTAACCCCAGTACTTCAAACAGCAGCAACCAAGTTTGAAAAGCTGAGGTGTTACTCTTTATTCACCTTGCATCAAACACATCCTCGATCAAACGTCAAACTCTTCAAACGAGGTGTCATCTTCAGCTGTCCGGTCCTGTTTGATGTGAGGAGGTGTAATGATACAAAGGAGTTGCTGAAGCTAAACAACACTGAACCTGCTTGATCGCCACCTTCTCTGATATCTAGGTACGATATCTCATGGAAGACCAAATCAGAAATGACAGTGTGCACCACCCGGATCTGTCTTCTCAGTCATTACTAATTCTGTGTCTCTTCCAACCCAATGCTACTATGCAATGCTTGTCAGTGCTGGAGTGAGGAATCAATACTTCACATTGTTATTTGAACATTCACAGATGTAGACACACTTGTTACTTGGCTGCAACACCTCTGGACGAGAGCGCAGGAAACCACCAATACAGCTCTAGCAATGTCACAAATCAAAACCGACTCTCTAATGGCCTATCTGTTTATACAGGAAATCAATCCATTTGATCTATGTGCAATTTGTGCCACAACTTTACTTGTGGGTTACTGTTATTTTCTTAAGCAAAAATGGACATAAGCTTCTCCAGTTTCACTGTGGGGCTCGGTGTAAAAGCCGGCAGCCTCACACAGGTCCGAGAGACAGAAACTCAACTCCAATTTGCTGCAGGTCTCCCTGAGGAGGGAAGCGGTGTTGATTTTGGCACATGCTTCCAGTCCCTACAAACAAATCCTGCCCTTTTTTCCAGACATGTTGGCTCAGGATCTCACTGGAGAACTAGTGAGGAAGAAGGAGAAGAAGAAGCGGAAGGGGAAAAAAGAGAAAGAGGGGAAAAACAGCCCCAGGGCTGGAGGAAGATATTGTATGCATGTGCACTCAAGCAAGCATAAGGTTTGTGGCCAGCTGCTTAAGGATTTTTCTGGGGAGTCAAGATTATCCACAGAGTCAATAGAGAAAGGGAGGGAGTGAGGGAGAATCTTGTATTCTTATGCCAGCACAACTCGATTCTACTGGGGTAACAGAGAGACACTGTCAGCTCTGTTTTTTCACTCATTTTTTTCTGAGAGTAACTCACCATGCATACAGCCATTCATACAAAAGGTGTGTGTGTGTGCAGAGTGTTTCAGTAAATTCTGAGGATGCATTTTAAATCAAACCTATCTCCATCACGTCCCTCATTTTCTCTAATTCCACTCAAAAAACAATTTAGTCTTATGGGATGTTGCTATCTCTTAGACCTCTTTTAAGCCTTCAGCTGAGGTATTAAAGTAAGAGAAAGGTGCATGCAGTTTGCAGGAACATACTGTAGATCAGGACCAACATCCCCTCCTCCCATGGTTTGAAACGGAGTGAGATGAGAGCTGTTGCCAAGGTCACAGCTCTGCATTTGCACAGCCATGGTTGTCAAAGGCTGAAAGGGCTCAAGCCCTTGAAACACCTTCTGGCTAGCTCCTCCATTCTGCATGTGGTGAAACTGCTAAAGGCAAAACAGAGACAGAGGGAGGTGGGTGGGGGGGGCAGTTGGGAGGATGTGAGAGGGACAAGGGCAACGAGAAGGGAGTCTGCATTTCACTGATACCAAACCCTACCACACAGTCACACTTTGAATAATTGTAAGGGACAGGCTGTGGGCACCTCTGAGAGAGAATGCAAGCCAGAATAGTACCCCTCCTCAGGGCTTTTTCTGGCAGCCCTACACTGAGTCCTTGAAGGCAACGCCATGCAAAGCCAGTTAGCAAAGCCAGTTAGCTACCTACACTAGTTATACACCTCACTTGATTTACAAACTTCAACCCAGAGCTCCACCTTCTTCAAAAGGGCGACACATTCCAAATGTCTCAATCGAAGCCTCACTGGCTGAATAGTCTTTTTGGGGTGCTCCATTGTGGAGGGACGGCCTTTTCACTCAGCTTTTTAAGGGTTTTGTGAGAGAGGAATTTAGATTGGAGTCTTACATGACCTTGTCCAAGGGTCACTGGTTGGATCTGCTGGAGCTTTTGTTGGCACACCTGGGTGATGACACCCTGACAGCGCAACAAGCTCTCATTTCAGGTCTGGTGCTGGTTTCTACACTATAAAGGGGAGATAATGGTAAAAAGAAAGTCTAACCTTTAGTCTAGCTTCAGCTGGGAAACGTAGTTTCTCTGGAAGGATAAAACATAAAATTAATGCCAAAGAAGTAAACTCTGATTGTAATTAAGGTGTGATGAATATTTTTGATTCATCACGTAGTAAAAGAATCTGTAGGTGTGGTCTATTGAGTATTGACCATTTGCATCTAATGTTTGTTTCAGGCTCCTAATGCTTCCTTTTTTATGTTAGGTTTTTCTGGTGATGTAATTATGAAATTTATGTTAATTATGTAATTTATGTAACATCTTTTTGTCTGTGTCAGTCACTGTTATGTGTATTTATCTGTATCTTTTGTGAGCAGATGTCACCCTGAATTTCCTTCGGGATTATTAAAGTATCTGTCTTTCTGTCTGTCTGTCTGTCTGTCTGTCTGTCTGTCTGTCTGTCTGTCTGTCTGTCTGTCTGTCTGTCTGTCTGTCTGTCTGTCTGTCTGTCTGTCTGTCTGTCTGTCTGTCTGTCTGTCTGTCTGTCTGTCTGTCTGTCTGTCTGTCTGTCTGTCTGTCTGTATCTACATGGAAATGATATTCTTTTTATTTTACATTTCTTCACTTTTCATTCATATGCTATACACACTTAACGCTTAGTTCCACTAACTAATATTTCTTCATATAATATCACAATTTGCCTATTTTTTCCTGCATGACTGGAGCATTGAACTATTTGCAGTGGGCTTTTTCTCTGAATTCTGTTTTTAAACACATTCATAAGGAATAAGAAAATCCACTAAAATTATTTTTTTCTAATAATATTAGAAAAGGATAAAAAGATAAATGTACTTTGTCTGATGAGTTTTTGTAATAATCTGTAATTGAAATACCAAATCAAACATTGAACGAATATAGGTCACTGAGACCCAATGAGTTTGAAATTATAATTAGAAAAACAGAATTTGACAGTGGCAGCTGTAACTTCAGAACCAGCTCTAACGTCTAGAATCCACCTGTAGTACTTCTAAAATGTAAAGAATTAACAGTTTATACTTTGTGGGGTTGTTGTATTAAAGCCCCAAACAAAAGGCCATCCTGTTAATAAGAGGATACAGCATTTCAAATAAAACAGTTGACTATGTGATATGCTGGCGACACGTACAGGGTGTACCCCACGTCTTGCCTGCATCCAGCTGTGATAGTCTCCAGCAGCACCAGTGACCCGCAGAGCTGGATGAAGGCGAGAATATTACGATCGTCTCATCTTCAGGAAAATGGGCGGATGGACATACATTACTATATGTTAACCTTCATGAGTTGATTTATGGTTAGAAAATAAAGACATTGGAAACAATTGCAAGGCTTTTGTGGGCTTCTTCTCGCTCGGTTTGGTATAGATTGTTTCTTTAGTCCATAAACAGAAATGTACAGTGTGTTGAAACTACAAATTTACTGCACACGCCATATCTAATCTTAGCTATCAGACACCAAATTCAACTGTTTGTTTGTGCAGGTAACATCTGCACTGAGTGACAGTCTCTGGACTGCTCTCAACCACTAAGTGTTGTATCCGTGCAAGGAAATCTGGGAAATCTGAAAATAGCCCCGAGGCTCCCAGTGTTATTGTAGGGATCGAGGTGGATGATGCAGAAACCATTGGGAAGCCACAGTGGGATGGTGTTGGACCGGGCTTTGTTTGGATAAATACGTTCCGAGATTACGTGGTTTGCCAAAGTACAGCCACTTGTTTTTGCTTGTTCAAACACTGGGGCTGTTGATCTTTGAAACTGCACGGGAATGAAAAAAGAGAGAAAACCAAACTCGACTTCCACATGTTGAAAAAGGTCCACCTTGAAGATTGATATGTTGCACAGACTCGTGGCATTTTGCATGTGTGAGAAAGGAGCACTAACTACCAGAGACCAACAGAGAAACAGGACGATAAAGTCACTCAAAACGTCCATTAACTAAACGTTACAGGACACTGTCTGCCCTTTGGACTGCACTTTGTGACAGTTATGGAACATGTACCAAAAAACTTTAGTGCATACCTCACCTAATCATTTAATGAGGAATTCTCTCAATATGTTCTGCTTTTTGAATGTAATTATTATGAAAACATACCACAAGCTTCTGACAGCAGCAGATTGACGTTGCCTTCAAAGAACTCACCCCCATCGCCTCTCTCTGAGCGCCGCGATCATAAAGAAGACATTCTGGGGCTTTTCATAAAGACTGAGTTCACAGAGTTCAACTCCAGAGCATCACGTCTGCGTGGCTCTGGATTTTTGAACACCTGGTACCTGCTTATTTCTTTTCCAAGCGGAAGCCGGTCCCAAAAAGAGATAAAGTGCTGATTGTCCCTTTCCTGCTTTTTTTTGTTGGACGGATGTCGGGGCTATTGAAGTGAAACCATTTGCCTTTGAAGATGCCTCCCTGGTTACTGTTCAGTCCCAGGGAGTCTCCCCACTAGTCTCCACTGATTAATCAAAGTGTTCCATCATCAAACATAGATGCTCATACATTGCAGCAGACTATATAATGTAGAGATATAATCATACCTTTAGAATGTAAATGGAAGGTATTTGCCCATGCCATGCCATACGTGATCTTCCTTTAAGGCAGGGAGCCACACATCCATTAAAAAACTTGTCCAACACCCACATCTAAAAAAAAAAAGGGGGCCCTCCTTCTCTTTTGGATGAATGTAGCATATGGATGCAGGGGTTGCTCTGATCACGTGGGGGCCTTTCCTCTGTGAACGCCTCGATTGGCTGCCTTACATTGTGCATTAGCGTGAGTTTGTCCACACTGACTGCAGAATGTTATTCAGCTTAAACTGGAATAGACCCGTGATAGAGAGAAGAATTAGTAGGTATAAAAAACAGATGGAAGCAATTAGAGAAAGAAAAAATATGAATTCCATATTGTTACGATTCATAATACATTCAAAATGCTCGTGATAACTCTTAACTGGAGAAACTATTGTACCAGAAATATGATAATAATCATTTATAAAAGTATCTTACTTCAAAATAAACTAATCAAATATTTCATATACAAATTCACCATTTCAATAGATCTTTCCTAAAAAGTCAGGTGACTATTAATACTTTAAACTATTTTTTTAAATCTGCAAAATAAGGTAAAATCTAAAACCTGCTTTACCATTGGAATGTTGAGACTGAAGGCAGAGCAGCATGTTAAAGTGTTTCAACTCAACATAGCTTTTTGGTACTTGTTGAAATATAAGTAGATGCAAGAATTTTGCACATTATGTGCACACACTGTGATCACATGTTTGATAAAGGCTATGGTACTCAAGGCAAAAAGTTGTGTAAGAAGAGAGAAGAGCAGGGGATGGAGCAGAATGGAGATCTGTTCATACTACTTCGACAGCTCCCCGAAGGGAGAGATTGGCTGGTGGCGGTTTTGGTGTTCTGGTTGAGCACAATGACATTAGACCTTTGGTTTTGGACCCTAAAAATAACTTGTCTGTGGTAAGTACTTGGAGATGTTCCTGTAATTTAGCAGGGTGCTGCCCATGGTGCGTGCTTTGCATTGATGGGAGAAAGGGAGAAAGATTCTTGCCGTATAGAAAGCAAAAGTGTGTGGTCGTGGTGGTATGTTCCACCTCACCAGTGATACCCTGATGAAACCCAAACAGTGAGACCAACATGGAGCAGGAAAAAAAAAAAAGTCCTCACTTCCTGCTCTGAGAAAAAAAAAGAAAAAGAACAGTTGTTAGGGAAAGAAATGAGAGAAAAGTTGGCCTCCAGATAATACTTCTCCATTTCAGGTAATATTTATCCAAATGCTGACACCTTTAAACCGCTAAAATAATGTTTTTCTTCATTTCTTGTTTGGCATTACGCTTTAAAAATGCTGACACTCCACAGAGTGACTGAGCTGGGAAAATGTCTGTTTTTGAAAATCAACATTGTCTTCTGCTGATGCTCACAGCCTATAGATTTAGTTTGATAACACTGGATGGATTGCTGAAATGTAATTTATTATGTTCAATAGAAAGCCCCCAAACAGACAGGCGTGATTATTATGGAGTTCATGTGAAGAAAAACCTCATGTTTTACTTTCTAGTTCATTAAAAAAATGGAACAAATGACCCAACTTTATAACTTCTTTAAGACCGGACAATTTAATCCTGTGGTTTATGCGTTAGTCTTTTCTTACTGATAAAAGGTGAGTTAATTGTTAAAAGCGAAAAGGAATTACAGGAAGGTAAATAAAGAAAAAAAAATGCAATGTATAAAAGATATTAAATTATATGTTAATCTATGAAGACATGCTTCATACAAAAATAATAAAATAAATAAAATAATTAGTGGAAATAGAGGCAAAAGTTGACAAAGTGGGGGAAGTAAAAATGACATCTTCCCTTTGCCTCTTTTTCTCTCTGTGACATTATTGTCAGTCCAGCAGCTGATACTGTTATTTAAGTCAGGGCGGTAAAAATCTCAGGCTGAAGCATTGGCTGTGAAAATTAAATGGCAAATGATACACAGTTGAAAACTGTGCAGGAAAGAAGCTAAAACAAAGAGCAAACACTGGTCCCTGTGAATTGTATGAGCTCCCCTGTAGTTGAATTATAGATCTGCTTCTGTGTATTAGCTGGTATGATTGACAGAGGGGGTAGGTACATCTTCAGACCTCATGCCCCCGCCATGAAAGTGAAATGAAATCTGAAAATGTACCGCAAGAGCTCTGCAACTCTCAGCATCTGTTTCTGACTCAATGCCAGCAATAGGCAATGAAATCTCCTTATTTGACCATAGTGGCTTCATGCAGTAATAATCTTATTCCCTTATGAACTGTAGCACTCGTGGGAAAAGGTCCTGACTGTACTCTTGCCTATGCATAACTGTCATTCACCACATTTGTGCATGTTTTCCCCTGCCTTGCAGAGGATTTTTCATAATTTAAATCTTCCTGGAACTGAGTAAATACATTCACTGGCTCTTAAATTACATTTTGAATTTGATGTGTGTTTTTTTTTACAGTCAATCCAGTGAAAGTTGTCACTAACTAATCAGAATGTACATTTAAAAATGTGATTTTTAAACTTTTTTGCACAGCCCTCATACTACAGTATCCAGTGGTTTTTTTTAGCAACTTCAATGCTCACAGTTCAGCCCCATTCCAGCGATCTACATGGACCAAATGGTTCACATGAGGAAGCCATGTAGAAATAATGTAAAAGAAAATCTATAAAAATATATAAAATGTGATAACATTAAAACAGGGCAAATAAATGATGCCTCTCATTTTGCATCTGAGGCACCAACTTTTAATAATAATTATAAAACTAGCTTTTCTGTATTTTCGCTAAGGAATTGCCAATATAATCAATACCAAAGGCTGCAATAACAATTTCCTGGCTACGGGGAAACTGGGTAATTTTGTGATTTGGATAAAGGAGGGTGATTGCTCCACTTTCAGAAACAAATGAAACAGAAAATGATGCATTTCAGTTTTTTTCTCTCTTTAATTTAAATTAAAGTCCAACATAGAGTTGATACAACAACAGCACTTTGAATTTTCTTGACTTCTGTGCCTTAACTTCCTCATGCTCAGTACTTTGACTACTGTCAGGAACTATTAGAAAACTATTCTTCATTAAAGTTCAGCCAATCCAAGAGCCTAACTTCCTTCCTAACGTAACAGCGTCACACTTCTGCAGGGCATACAGTATTCAATTTAGCCCAATCTTTATAAATCAGCAAAACCATTCTTCTTCTTAATGGAGAGGGAATGTGCATGGCATGTCAACTAGTGGTTAACCTTGGAGAAGTTTCCCCAGTGTTAATCTTGGAACATCTGAGCCTTTTTAATAGGAAAAGCCAATTAAAAATAAGTTAACAGCCCTGGATCCTGCCATATCCTTTTCCTCTTTTTCTAAAAAAGACACCTGAATACCTGCACTGTTCTCTGCAGAAACCGAGGCACCCGTGACTGCACCTTCGAAGCAGTTTATATAACACTCGGCCATTTCCCTGTGTAATTCCACAGGAAACAAAAGGACAGTTATTTACGGGGAGCGGTTATTCTGCCCCGTGCTGGCAGGGGCACAGCGGCAGCTGAAGAACAGCCTCTCCCAGCACCATGAAATGAAAATTTACATTTGCTTAGTGGTGCTGTGTTGCTCGGTGGTAGACAGCTGTATTTTTAATGAGAACTGGGAGATTTAATTACCTCTGTTTTTGCGGGCAAGACTTCTGCAGTGCAATGACGAGGGATATACAATGCAGGGGGAGATGTGGCAGAAGATTTTGCTGCTCATTTCCCAGCAGTCGCCGAGCTGAGGCGAGCCGAGGTAGCTGGTGCCCCGGCTGCAATTAATCCAAATTTATTCCACTACTGTACAAGGCTGATCTGAAGTAGACGATGGAAAGTCAAGGTGCTGAGTCTCCTGAAGAGATAACAAATAAACACACCTTAAAATGTTTCTGCAATCTCCAGATATTTCACTGACATGTACCACTCACAGTCTAATGAGGCTATTAATGTTGCAAATTTCCCCTGAGGCCTTGTTTTATCACATCAGCAAACTTCTTCAAGGCCACATCCGACATCTTAATGCTAAAGTCTCTCCGGAGGTGGGATGACAGCGGAGTATCTGAAGCAGTTATCAGCCCAACAACACTTAAACACGGGCCAGATAAAGCCCTTCTTCTGTACATTCATCACTCTTTGAACTCAGATGCGACATAAGAACTGACTCGATGTGCTCTCTGCATTCCAAATCAGTGAGCGGCGGTCTTGTGTTTCAGTTCTCAGTCACAAGGCATCAAAAACATTTTTTTAAAAAAAATTATCACCATCTTCATTCCAGCATTAGATGAATCAATTGGCAGAAGAATCAATTTAGCCGATATCTGGTATCTCCACCAATCCGCTTGTGCGTGCGCGCGCACACACACACACAGACACAGACACACACACACACACACACACACACACACACACACACACACACACACACACACACACTGTGGCATAAAGTTTTATTTTACTATCACTGGGAGTAATTAAATGCTGTGGCGTTTTTTTTGCATGGTTTATAGATTTAATTCTATCTAGGGGAGATAAAGAGGCTGTTTTGACCATCATGCCTTACTGAATATTCACAAGGATATAATTGAAATGCTGATAGCCATCAGATCCGTTGCATGAAAATGATAACGAGTCAAGGTCAAGACAGACACATAACATCAGTTCTTGCTTGAAGCACCAGCATAAGGTCTCATTCAATATGCTAAACAGTGCTGATGTAATTATGTGTACGTGTGAGTGTATTTGTGTATGTATGTGTGTCTATGTGCGAGTGTATCCTGATTTACAAATGTAGTAATGGGCATAGAGTTGTTTAGCTGTTGGTGTTTCAATCGCTGTGCTAATTTGAGTTTATTGTACAGTTATTGTATAAACACAAATAGTTTTCATGCTGACATATTTAACATAATTGATGTTAAATATGTCAGCTATTATTTAATTTAGCTTTAATTATTAGATGTTGTCATATTATTTAATATTTTTCCATGTTTAGTGACTTTTCAGTCACTTAAAATGTTGAAATTAATTTGCTTTCTGATCAGGTTAGGGTTAGAGTTAAAAACAAACAAACAATATGTTTGGTTCAACTAGATGTTTTTGTCATGTTTATGTGATCATTTTAAGATGAAAACAGGTTAGATGATTCACCCCCAGGACAGAGCAGGTGAGACGGGTCAGGAACCTTCATGTTAAAACACATCAAGTCGTGTCTTTTTATCGACACTACTTCATGCTGATGTCTCAGTTGGTGTTTTGTGATGTCGGTGTAATCTTGACTTTGTCAGAAAAAAAAGTTGTCCAAACATATTTTGTCATCGTTTATGTTCCACACACCAATATATACTACGAACACGAATAAACTAACAAACACCGACTGTTTTCACTGCAGCTGTGTCGACTTCTGTGAACCGTACACACTACAGGAGACAGCAGAAGGTTAAAACTTAACATCACAAATATTTTCTATAATAAAAAAGTAAAGACCTAGTTCAATTCTAAATTAAATATTGATCAGCTGTTTGTTCTACAAGTAGGAGAAGCATAACCACAGGAAAACTTGCAAAAACATATCTAGAAGGAGACAAAATATTCTCTGGTTGATTAGTGAGTTCAAATAAAAACTTCTATTTTAAAAATGCTGTTTCTATTATTTTCTGTAGGCTGTGAAGCCAAGAAAAAAATGTAAAGAGACATGACATATAAAATGACAGAAAAATGACAAAATTAACACAAAAAATAAACTAGTGATAGCCGAAGTGTTTTGTCAAGGTAGAACTATTTATTGTATGACAGAGCTGTATAAATACTGCGGGCCTTTATCCTGTGGAAATCCCATCTGTTAAATCATTCTAACATTTATTATGAGCCATGATTTAATCGGTAAATCGATGGAAGTTAATAATACCATGGCTGCCTGAGGGCACTGCATGTCTTCTTCTTCATAAAAAATTATTTTGATCCTGAATTTAATTATTTATTCATTTTCTGGGTCTGGTGGTTCATAATTTAGGTCACAGAATTTAAAAACTCAGCTGCAGAGCAATTAAGGGGATATTCAGCATCGAGCCCAAATTCACCTCCAGCTAATGTTTATAGTATTCAAATACCAATGGATTCCATTCTTCTGTATCATTAAGTCCTCTCTGCACTAAAACTTTTGAGTCAAGCATGAGAACAGTTGGAGGCAATGTGTTCCTTGGGGGTTAGTGGAAATTAAAGTTTTAGAAATTGGTTCATGCCAATCAATGTGTTAAGTGAGGAGGAGGAAGAGGCAACACAAGGGAAGAGATGCAGGAAGAGAAAATAATGAGGCCAAGAGTGCAGGGAGGATAAACCGCCATGATGACTGGAGTGACAGTGACTGAGAGGAAGAGGAGGGGAGACAGTTAAGGAAACCCAAACTCATTGAGCTCAACTTAACCTCAACATACCCGACTCCTCTGCAGCGCATGTCTCCTTACAAACTGCCAATCCACCCAAAGTGTGGATCCTTCAACACTCTCTCCTTCCCTCCCTCACAGGCTCACCACCGTACTTCCCTTCATCTGTTCCACCCCTCCCTCTCCTTCACTGTTTGGATTTGGGCAGACTTGAACTTCCCCATTCTGTCCCCCAGCCAGCTATGAATCAAATGGAGGCCAGGGACCCAGAGGCTGCCAGGGCCTCCTGATGACTCCCAGCCCGACCATAACAAGTGGCTGACAGCTCTATTTACATAAGACCAGCAGGCAGCGTGGAGAAGCAGCCCAGCAGAAGTGACGCGCACACATACGCCGTGCAATAGGCAGACGTGTCATAATAACACGAGGTGGGGGTATGAATGAATGCCTGACTCCCAATAAATGCAGGAGATCCACAGTCAATAGGTTTTATGGCCTGGGGGTGAAGATCCAAGCATTTGTTTTTTGGAGCTTTTCCACATGAGTGCAGAGGGTGGTGGGACCCAGGGGACCCAGGGGACGGGGGGGAGCCTTTAGACCTCTATATCCGCCACAGTCATACATCTCTCATCGCTGGATACCAAAGAGAGCAGAGTGAAGTATAGCCTCGTTGATTGATGTTTAGCTGTTATATTAGGGTCTAATGTTCATCTCTGACCTTTCACTCTGACATGATGGCTGACCCTTTGGCCTCATTTCCAACACAGACAGTTATGAACGAAGTTTAAGGTAAGATCAAAAACACAGACAAACTCCTTATTGTGAGGCAGACTCGGAATTCACGTGAGGCCGACAGTTTTGCAGGTGTATTGCTGCTTATTTACCCCAGTGGGTAGCTGAGGGGGAGATGCAGAGCGTATACTATGTATTTCTCCCAGATTGACAGCAAGGAAGAATGTTTATGAAATAAACATGGACTGATGCAATGCTCAGAACCCTGCTCTGCAGTGGCCTTGGAAGCCTTCTGTATCATCCCTCCACCTCCCCCCCTCAGCTCTTTCTTTCATTCTCTCTATCTCCCTGCAATACGTAAACACATATCCACACACCGACACACACATAACTCCCCAGAGCTGTGGATACAAAGGTGCTCGTGGGCCTAATGGGGTCAAACAGACTGTAAATCAAATGTAAACTCTTCTCCCCAGAGTACACAGCAGAGGACAGGATCTGCCACTGAAGTCCTCCTCTCTGCTCCACCAGAGTAACCAAACTCAGGTCAGGCTGCACTGTGACTGAGCTCACAGTGGAAAATGTGAATGACAAACACAATGATGGTATATGTCAATAAAAGTATGGAGTGCTGGAGATAATAATGATGGATTGAGATCATGGTTTGGAACTTTTCCTGAAATCCAAACAACGTTAAGCTTGAACTGAGCACCTAACATGGACATAGAGGAACATTTAGAAGGCGTTCATCACCTTTTTTAAACTACAGGGGTTCAGGCTTTGGTGAAGGTTACAAGGACACAGGGGCTGATATATGTCGTAAATAGCACTTGAGTCAACATGTTAATAACTTGTGTTTGACCATTGCAGTTGTCATTTGACTTGAAGTACTGTTGCTGCTCGCTTAGCAGCCAGCAAATTACTATTTCTGGGAAGTCTTTACTGACCCCAAAATCAACTTTCTGTAACAAGTACATTTCCAAGCTGGGGATCAATAAAATCTGCCTGAGTTTAAGTCTCAATAAGTGTTCTGAAAGGTGCTTGAAGGGTTGGCCTGGTAATACTTGGGGGGGGCTTTAGACATTTGCAGCGGTGAAAATGAAATGGTCAAGAACAGCCATGTCAACGACGAATCAACAGGACAAAGTTTGTTTTAATCATGGCTGTAAGACGTTGCTTGTCACAAATCATGTAGGGCTGAGCAATTAAATCACTTCAATATGGGTCTAATCCCAAAACACAAAGACAAAAGAATTCCTGCTGGATGAACCCAGGTCTAAATGCTACACAAGCATCCAAAAACTAATGTGCCAAGCTCAGGCCGTTATTCCCACAAACGACCGGAAAGGAAAGTCACTTGGTGGAGTAACGGCTCCCTGGCTGGGAGGCTGCTGTGCAGACTTTGAGAAGTTTGCAGGTCAAACTTTCAGCAATGCTCACCGTACGTGTATTTGAAAGTGATTGTTAGCAAGAGATTTCTTTAACGATAGATCCGTGACAGAAGGCGTCCCTTGCTAGGATTCGATATCAGATTCAGTCCTGCAGTTGGAACAGATTACAGAGGGAAGTAGATGGACAGGTAGAAATACAACATTATTACTGTTTTATTATCACAAAGTGGGAATTAGCTGGAAGTCCAAAATGTGTTGATGGTTGCATTGTGACACCAATTTTTTAATTGGTGACTTTTTCATATTTTTCCATTGCAAATACCTTGTGTGCTACTAGGACCTTATCATTCAAATCTAGTCTTGCCTGCATGATAATTTACGAACTGTAGCTGCGAGTTAATTGAAATGTGGTTTTGGTTTAATTTAAGAAAAGTCAACAATGACTTGAAATACGTTTTGCTAACCCTACCCTTCAAAATACCAAAACCTAACAGCGTGGCTCTGACTGTAAATCCCATGATTTCTAAGTGATAAACATTATATCTTGTCCAACATCAACAATTTTATTTATCCATTATCAATTATCATTTTACACTGCATTAGTTAATACATGCTCATTCCATTATTTCCATTGATATTTTGGGGTAACTAACTTTGCATAACGTCGACAGGGCCAAACTGTGTAAGTCCAGTTACATATACAGTAACAAATGTATTTTTTTCACATATAATTTTTATAACAGCTATGTCAATATATCTTTACCATTTTTATGACTTTTTATATGCTGCAATAATACAAAAAAAAGTGTTAATAAAGCCACTGATACCATCTGATGAACCTGTCAGAGTCCATAAACTCTTCTTTGCTTCTACTCCCTCATGCAGACTTGTCTCCTCTAATCTGACGTATGAATGAATGATTGCTTCTCCTGGAACATTACCCCACCCAGAGATAGCACCACAACTTCACTTCTGTGCCAGCAGTCACCAGGAAAATATTTTAAAGATTGTCTTGATGATATCTCGACATGCATGACTCTCCTCATTAACAACCATCAACATTTGTCTCACATTAACTGTGGCTAATTGGATTGCCAGCCTTGTTCGACCATTTACTTTAATCTGCAGACGACACCTGTGGATTAGACCTGTCAAATTAGAGATCCCGTCAGCAGATGCCATTTAGTACCACAAGGTGATAAATGAAGTAAATATGCATGTTCCACTGATCAGAACTAGTACAGACCAAATCCAGCAGGTCATAATAACCTCCTGGAGTGCGCATTCTACTGTACTTCACTGTAAAGATCTGCTGCAATAGTTCATGTTCCAATTATTGCATCATGATCAGTGATGACTCATGACAGACAGCCAGAAGGGCACTTAGCTTCTGCATTCTCAGCTTCAACACACCTTTCTTTATCGGTGAGGATCAAGTAGAGTTATGTCAGAAGCCACACCTCATTTTCTACATGATTTACTCATATGTTTCATTTGTGACACTAAAAATGATGCACAGAATTTTTACCTCCATGTAAATAACTTCACGGGGGAAATACTAGCATCAGTGTTTCTACATGCATTTGTTTTCTTCTGTATCTAAAGCTTGCACAAAGACGATCAATAAATCGTGCAGTAATCGCAATTGTTGGAAAATCAGTACATCAAAATCTAGCTAACTAACACTTATGGGGTTTGTAAAGCACTCAGGATGAAGATTTTCTATTTCCATGACAACTGGGCAAACAGTTTGCCGATGAAGATGTAAAGCTCCACAGGAAATGGACCTTGATTCTCATAAACAACCTAATTTAAACTAGAACCGATGCATCACAGACTGTAACATCCCGCGACAAATCTGAATTCAAAATTTTACCCTGGCCTACTTTCATAGATCAAAGATCAAAGCTTGTGCTCTGATCTACTGTCATTGATCAAAGCACTAGCCTTGATCTATCACACTGGCCTTCTCCCTCGTCTTTCGATCTTATCTGGTTCCTGAGTGTACAAAAGTTGAAATTTGACCTTGACCTAGTTTTCTCAAGGTCAAGGTCATCATCTCATTTTCATCCCCTTTGCTGCCCGAGTAATGTGCTTTTTGTTTCATCTTTCGATCTGGAATGGTTACGAAGATATTTGGTGGAAATACGGACGAACGGGCGAACGAACGAATGGACAAATAACAAACACTGATAATTACATCACCGCTTTGAAGCGGGATGTAGCAAAAGCAAAAACAAAGAAACAAATAAGTTAATAATCAAGTCACCCCTACTCTGATTTTATTCTGTGATTTGATTTTAAAGTAATATACACAAATGCCCTGGCATAGATATTACAGTTCATCATTTCAACAATACTGAATGCAGAATTTCTTTTACATGTTTTCAACAATATTGCTGTAATGCAAGCACAGAGATGTACAACATATTAAGATACCTCAAGGACTTGTCTGTGCTTTCCATCAGGACATGCATACTTTCCATTCTATGTATAGCTTCAGTTTTCAGAGTTTAGACTAAGGTCTGGTCCAAGTATGAGCTTGTGTGTTTCAGCATACAGACTCATGTGAGGCTTGGGGCTCTCTGATGCTGCAGGACATGGGGGAGATGGGTTGTCTCACCCTGGCCTGAATCCAATCACACTTCTCCTAAACTTCTCACTGTAAAAAATTCCATATTTCTCCCACAGGCCCAATGAAGAATGCAAAGCAATTTTTCTGGCAGGAATAAAAGAACCAACACAAGGGAATCCCCCCTTAAGACAACCTGAGGGGGCAAAGCTGTAAATTTGAGTTACTTTTACTGCACTGTTTTCAAGATCTTACGAAACTGAATACATGTCACTAATACAACCTGGACGCTTATTAACACCAGCCTTTTATAACAGGAGGTTGTTCTGCAGCTCGAAGACTAGCTAAAAAAAAAGTAGTATTACTGAAGCGTCAACACCAGGTCGAGAAGTGGTGAGACAAGAAAATTACTCACTACTTGAAACTCAATGTAGACACAGGGATGGAAATATCCCAAGTGAAATCAACCATGCTTTGTGCATCAACGCTAAATGTTTGCGAATTATCTCATTTGACAGCTCTCTGTTTAAGTCATGATGCGTTTCTGCTCAAAGCTAACAATGATGTTCCTTCTGTCATGAACTGGAAATACGTGTGTGTGAAAATGTGAACTGTGAATGCTGAAATCAATCCAACAGAATGTTCAAAGCTGTTTATTGTTTAACTGTTCAATAAAGAGCTGTTGGGGTGGGACAAAGCTGGTTTCTTTGACTGTAGAGTGACACGTTTAGTTATCCAACCCTCCAAAGCTATTATTGATGCCTTCACTTGTTGTCACTTTGAAGATATTGAAGTCTGACACCGAACTAATACTGGTGTATATTTGGATGCCAGCAGTGACAGTCCTGTCATCACAGAGACATCATACTATTCATGAATATTAGTAGATTTGATTCTACCACTCACTTGAAAATTTATTAATAATCAGTATGCAAGGCCTTCATAATTTCTACTTTCAAACTACTATTGGTAAGACCAGTGAAAATATAGAAATAGCGTAGCCTCTGACCATTTTATTCAAATCAAACTGCCTTAAAACACTAATTAACCAGTGTAAATGTAGGTGGGTAGACATTTATCCACACAAGTAAAGTTGGACGAAGGTTTTATTTTCTTGAGAGTGAATTTTTAGGACTGAAATAATCTCAAATTCAACTGCTTTTCCATCATAGGTGTTGTTGGAACCTATCCCAACTGGCTATGGGCGAGACACTGGGTGCACCCCAAACGCATCGCCAGGGCATCGTAGAGCTGCACGACAGACAAAAAATCACTCACACCTATTTAGAGTGATCAATTCCCCCAGAATCCTCCTCCCCCAGAATGCTTCTGGAGGAGGAGGAAGCTGAAGAACTCGAAGATAACCCCCACGCAGACACAAGGAGAATATACAAAATCCACACAGAAATAGAACACAACCCATAATGTTCTTGGTTTGAGGTGACACACTGCGTCACTCTGCCACCCCTAGTAAGTTCAGTTAACCAATATGACTAATATTAAATAATATGAACGACCTGGCTTGTACGCAACTCCTCTATAAGGATGTAATTGTATTAGGTCTACATTTCTACAAAGTTATGAACATATCTTTTTAATTCGATTTTGAATGTGTAAAGAAAGGCTTGTCTTACAAATATCCTCAAGAATGGGTTTTGATTTCATAAAAACTCTTTTTTTCCTGCAATAAATGACGCTATGCTGTAGAAAAGTGCATTTTTATGTAAGATTTTGGTTTTTTTAAGATGTGTAAATTTGGTTTCAAGAGGACAACAGCTACATGACGTGTCTCTTTGTGAAGCAAGTGACATGACAACAATATTTTAGGTAAAGGTTTAGAGTTAGGATTAGAGAATTACGGCTGGCACCACTCCTTTCTCACCTGGAGGTCTTCTGGGAGGCAGCCCGGAGCTTAGCTCAGGTGGAATGAGGGCATGGCAGCCATCTGAGATGGGAGTATGTGGGGACAAAGACACACAGCAGTTCAATAGGCGATTGTCCTGTAGCCACTCTCTGAGTGACAAGTCACGTGTGTTCACATGGCAGCGTGTCTGCTCTTGACATAAAATAACTGGGCCTGTAATTTTTATTATTTAGGTGAAAGATTTTTTAAAAACGTTCACCTGTTTTGCTACTTTACCTCCTGAGATACATTTACAATATTTCCTATCTATTTGTAATCTGCAAATAATATCAAATATTTATGGATCACTAATCTAAATAAGTGGTCCCCGAACTACGACCCGCGGGCCGGATGGGGCCTGACTCCACATTTGGCACGGCCCCCTGAAAAGTACCAGAAAATTAGCCTGGTTATTATCTATTTCATAAATAGTGTTATTCATTTCATTTATAGATCCCAGAAAGTGTTAGTAATATTTGGTTATGTGTGACTTTCTGGAAGACAATAAATGTTTACGTCATGATAGTCACAATTTTTCTGTTACAGAGAAGGGAAAAGTAATGTGGCCCTTACTGGAAAAAGTTTAGAGACCTCTGATCTAAATAGTTAATCGGAATAATTATTCAGTATAGTGATTACTTGTGTGATAATTCAAGTCAGAAATCTTATAAGTGAAATGAGAGGTTAGTGTTTTACCTGATCTGTTTTTCATTTTATCTTAGAGCAAATTAGTAAGACCCATTTTTAGACTTTTTTTTTTTTACACCACAGTATTACTCTGCTTGTCTTGAATCCTAAGATCCGTTCGGCAGAGGGCAGGGAGCTATGAACATCCTCGTGAACACTCACGTAATGCAATCGACAGGGCCGACATAAACCATAGAGCACAACAACCCCAAAGGAAATGTACAGCTTCAGATAAGAGTCTGAACAAACATTTCAGTTTTTCTTTGACATGTGGAGGTTTATTTTGAGGACTTTGTGTCTGGGGGTCACAGAGGTTCACCCTGTGGGAGAGGATGTTGTGTCTCTGGCTCCTTCCCAGGCCTATTTCTGCTTACACAAAGTGTCACAACAGTCCGGATATGATGACAAAGTGATGGGATGTAACCAGTGGCCCAATTTACAGTACAGACAGCTGTCTGAACAGCAGAAGCATTTTCCTACCAGAACTTCATTTGATAATTTAAGGAAGCTGATCAGAGATTATCTCCTTTATACATGGATTCTTTATCTATGACAAAAGATCCTCATTTTGGTTTACAAAAGTCTTCAAATGATGGTTTCCTCACCTGATATCCTTTTTCAGAAAGACATCCGGTATTTCCCCTCCAAAGCCCACAGTGGAAACACGAGAAAGCCTTCTCCTTGTCATCCTATTCATATATTGTTACATATACAATGGGAACGGTTAAATGAGAGTGACCCACGTGAAACGGTTGATGTTAGTTTCGAGGTGGTGTTCCCTCTAAATACACCAGTCATAAGATTCAGAGTTGTTTACGTGAGACAGAAGTAATGTTGGTATAAAAAAGAAGAAATAAAGAATAATAAAGAAACATGGCTGAACTCTTGATGAGCCTTCTTGAAATCCTGATAAGCATAGGGGTGAGGCGGCAGTACCGTCAGATGGGAAGTGTACTGGGAAGAGAGAAAAAGTCTGTAACTGTATCTGTGACACACCTGCTCTTAGCAGGTCAACAGGCCTGTGAGAATCCAACATCTTTTCATTGGAGGTGTGAAGGAAATAACGCCACGCCTTTTGCAAACCTCAAAATAAAAGCAGCCAGAACAGAAGGCCAGATTTGCTCTTTTGACCCTGCTGTGTTTTCTCGCTTTTAAAAAGTGTAACACTCTAAGGTCTTTGGCTGTTTCCATCAAAGAAACATTGGCCTCCTTTGGAGACTCGCCCTTCCGTGGGAAGCTTTATGTTGAGACTCAACTGCAACATGATCTGTTCATCCTTTGAATACAGTGACATAACTCACCAATCATGCACAAAGGTCCTGAAGTTTGTGTGTAGGGTTATTTGAGTTCTTGGTGAAATAAACCTGTCAATGAAAACAATTCCAAATAACAGTTCAGATATGAATGCGTTTCCAAGCAAACATTTCAGTTTATTATCTTGAAGTGAGGGCGGCACGGTGGCGCAGTGGGTAGCGTTGACGACGCACAGCAAAGTGGTTCCTGGTTCGTGTCGACCTCTGTGTGGAGTTTGTATGTTCTCCCCATGTCTGTGTGGGTTCTCTCTGGGTTCTCCGGCTTCCTCCCACCTCCAAAACCATGCACTTAAACATGCAAATGGCTTCAAATTGTCTGTAGGTGTGTGTGTGTTGTCTGTCTCATATGTTGCTCTGTGTGCACTGGTGTCGCGCCTGGAGTGTCCCCTGCCTCATGCCCCCCGTCTGTTGGGATAGACTCCAGCACCCCATTATGTTTCAAGGCTAATTCTCAGAACAAGAAAAATATTAAAAGTAAGTCTGTTTCTGCTGCACACTTAATGCTTCTCCAATGATATTGACACCAGTCTACTACCCTACAAAAAAATTAAATACAAAATTTAACTTTTTTTGTGAATATGTTTAAATCTCTTCTTAAAACCCACCTCTTTCCCCTGGTTTTTACACTATCTAGAGCAGGGGTCGGCAACCTTAAAGGTTCAAAGAGCCAAATTGAACCAAAAAAACTAAAATCAAACCTGTCGGGAGCCTCAAAAAATTATACGCTTTATATGAAGGCAACACAAGCTCTAAGTGTCTATATTAGCTACATTAGCCTACTAACAAATTCATTAACTAGTCATAGTTAATGCATAATGAGATTCATTATTTTCCATGCATGCATTATTTTCCATGTTTACATACCTGCACACCAGCCTGTCTGTTCACTAGCGATCACATCGCATGACTCCTCACGTTTAATTGATAATGCAGGAGTTGAATTGATGTCCTAGATTTGCTGATTGGTGATGTTGCGTCTTCTTTCCTTCACTGTCTTTGCAGAGAGAAGCAGGTCTAACTTTCTGTATTGTTTTGTTTTCATTATTTTAATGAGTCCTCTGTGTAATCACCACCTATGGGAGATATAATCGGGGGGACTGTGTGTGTGTTGGAACCACCTTATCCACACCGGTAACTCCGGTCAGAGCAGGCACCACACAGGGAACAGCTGATTTCTGGCATTTAATCAGTAACTTGCAGCATGATAGACCATAATTTCATGAACAACTCTGTTTTGTAGTTCACCTGCGCTTCTCTGGTCCCAATTTCACCCCCTACCAGAAAAACCTGCCCCGCAGACAGGCCATACATACAGTACATAATATTACACATAATAAGGCCGAACAAACCCAAACAGGAACACACTTTTCTGGATTAATGAAAATAACTACAGTATTCACATCGCTATTATTAGCATTCGATTAGCAGCCGGCATAGCTGGAGCGATTCACGTGACTAGACCAGACCAGCCTCACTAGCATAGCTAGCACGATTAGCGTGGCTAACACTACCAGCCTCACTAGCACAGCTAGCACGATTAGCGTGGCTAACATGACCAGCCTCACTAGCAGAGCTAGCACGATTAGCGTGGCTAACACGACCAGCCTCACTAGCATAGCTAACAAGATTAGGGAGGCTAACACGAGCAGCCTCACCAGCACAGCTAGCACGATTAGCGTGGCTAACATGACCAGCCTCACTAGCACAGCTAGCATGATTAGCGTGGCTAACACAACCAGCCTCACTAGCACAGCTAGCACGATTAGGGAGGATAACACGAGCAGCCTCACCAGCACAGCTAGCACGATTAGCGTGGCTAGCGCAATTAGCATGGCTAGCGCAATTAGCATGGCTAACACAATTAGCGCGACTTTCAATTCCCGTCTAATCTGTATGAATATATGTATGCTGAATGGCCGCAGCGCTGCTTCCTTTATTAAATAGAATGTGGAATCCTCGTAACTCTCTCTCAACCTGACGCTGTCCGACAGTCCTCCAGGACAGAGTGGTAGAGCTGACGGCAAGGAGTAGACCCGGGTAGACCTGCCCTCAGGTGGCCAGAGATACCGGATTGGTCAGGATTCATGTCACATCACTCACCACCCGCCCACTGTGCTGCCAACCAATCACCACTGCTTTCTAAAGCCAGGGAAACAACTGCCTAGGACCACACAGTGCATCTGAGCTGTACTAAAAGGAGCCTGACTAAATTTTTAAACAACACGATAACTATGATAATGTAATAAAGTGTATGAAATTTACAACAATACATTTTATTTTTTTCAAAGATTTTTAGCTATAAGTAGAATATCTATTTTTTTCTGTTAAGTATTATTTTTTTATTTTGTGACTTTTGAGCCGCAAGGGAGGCACTAAAGAGCCGCATTCGGCTCCGGAGCCGCAGGTTGCAGACCCCTGAGAGTGTTGATTTTGTATTTTATTTCACATTATTTTAATTGCTTTCATCTGATTTTATTTCAGTTTTTAACTAATTTAACATATTTTATTGGATTTTTTTATTAATATTTTATTTAATCGCATTATGTTCATTGTTTTATGGTGCATCTGTTGTGTTGTTTACTTATTGATTGTGCAGCACTTTGGAAACCTTGTGTTTACTTAAATTTTACTGTAGAAATAAAGTGGATTGATTTGGATTTGTTTGGATGAGGATATTTCCAAATTGTAGTCATGTTGGTGCATAACTTAGGGATATGCACCAACATTTTTTTAGGCAAAGCCGTTGTCATGTAAAGAGCTGCAAGCATGGCTGCTGATTCCTGCTGTATCAATGAATTCTTACTCGTTTGGCCCAAAATCATACAAATTTGTATCAAGGGGTAGTACAGTCTGTGATTTGTGATTTCCTGGTGCTTTCTTCACAAGGCTGGTAATTTGGGTTCAATTTAAAATGAAAAAGTTAAGAGAAAACTATTTAGCAGACTTAGCCTTTACTTCTGGGAATATACATCATCTTCAAGATTGTAATTCACAACTTTTGTAGATAGATCAGGTTGTAGCGGAAGTTTAGCCTCAGTTTTAAGAAATGTTGCTCATGCAAGGTAACACACTGTCATTATATAAAGAGTAGAACCAGAGGATGATGAAGGCTGATAAACCAATTAAGCCCAAATTGCAGCGTTGCATGGGAAGATACTTTCGAACAGGCCCAGACCGGTACATATCTCATCATCCAGCCCAGCCGCAAGCCACACATAGATGATAATGAGTCTCTGTCAGTGGAATCCAGCAGTATTGAACCAGATCCTATGTGTCAGGGGAACAACCGAGGCAAAGGCTCATCCCCTCTACCTCTAAGCCCTGTCACCGGTTTGTATTCAGCTTTGGCTGATTAAAACTGATGGGGTGACATGATTGTGACCTGTATGGATTTCTGACGCTCCCAGGCACACTGCCCGACTACATGTGTCTTCTTCCTTTGACAAACCCACCCGGGAGCCCTCCGAACTGCACTGCAGAATGCATAATTTAAAAGGCAGCAGGCAATCAATACCAAAAACAGTAACGACATGGGAGGGAGGGGAAGACAGAAGGAGAAATGGGGAGTGAAAAAAAAAAAAAGCCACATACATTCCCCTGCTATGTCCATCAGCAGCAGTCGTAGTATTAACTTCTAATCCTAGTATGAATTTCCTGTCTTGACATGGAACTTTGGCATAGCTGTGAAGGTTCAACCACGCAGAGCAGCATCAACCCAGAGGTTAAGATGATATATTACAACCTGACAGTGATGCGCTTCACACCCACTTCCTGAGCATTAATTACATGGTAACCTTTAAATTGTTTCAGTTTTACACCTTATGGAATTTATTGTTGTAAAAACATGTCTTACAACAACTAAATCAAATAATAAACCTGCAGCTTGATTATCATTTTAGGGATAGAAATGTTTTGTTTTGTTGTGTTTTTTCATCACGTTAGCCTACTGAATATTATAAAATCAATTTGAAATGCGCTGTTCCGTTCAGCGTGACATTGTTGTGTTTTACGACTGTGATTGACATCTCCCTCCCCCTAACAAATTCCTTTCCATTCTACAACTTCCTGACTGTCACTCTTACTGGAGGCTACACAGAGAATGTGGTACTCTAAAGATTAAGGGACATTTTTTACATGTTTTCCCAACACTAACTAATTCAGAGTCAAACCACTCAAGGACAACGGGGACCAAGTAGACAAGCGTCTCTGGTCAGAATAATGAGATATAATCACTTGTGTTATTACCTCTGGCAGACAAACTGCAGTCCACACAAAGTATGAACCATTCTGCAAATACCTCTTAACCCCACACAGAGCAATCCAAGAACCTAGAAACAATATAAGGTCTATGAGGCAGATTTGAATTAATTATTGTACGTATGCAGAAAGGAAACTGTGCTGATTGTGTGATTGCAGGAACTGCTGTCTCGGGTGTATTGGAGATTTAATGTGCTTTCTTAAATTTAATATGTCTTAAATGAAGCCATTTGTCAACTACTTCATTTAGCCCAATGAGGTAGTTTTTTGAAGCACTGTACAATATAATGCAAATCATTATAGATTTTTTTCCTGGAGAAAGATGAATTGGCGTCTTTATCACTGCACTGGTCAGTCTGAGGTCCCCTGAACTAGTTTCATTGTGGTCTTTTCCTCAAAGACCTGGTGTGTGTCGGCACGAGATGAGCCCTGACAAGTGTGTCACATGACTGTACTGCCGATGTGTGAGGGATGGTTCAGTAAAACCTTTTAATGGTTACTTTACAGTAAGTAAACATAGTAATGTTTTGGCCGACAGTGGCTCAGCGGTAGAGCGGGTGGTAGAGCCGGTGGTAAAGCGGGTCGTCCAATGTTCCCAAGATCGGCTGTTCAATTCCCGCTCCCGCCCGCCCAGCCACCTCGGAGTGTGGGCTGACAGTGGGAGGTGTCAGCTCACCTCCCAAGCACTGCCGAGGCGCCCTTGAGCAAGGGCTCATTAGGGCGCACTACGAAGGAGCGACCCGCCACTCTACCTCCCCCACACCGCATGCCTACAGGCCCCCTAAGTGTGTGTGTTACAAGCCTGTATACACTATATACTGTATATGCATGACTCACAACTAACAGTGTAACAGAGGGTGCAACTAACTAAGTTGCCTTCGGGGATAAATATAGTAAAATGTTCCATTACTCTTTTTTATTATTTAATTCATACACCTGGTGGTAACTCCTTGTGTTTTTTATGCCATGTCAGAGTCAGGAGGCTTTTTTAAATGGTGGGTAATTACTCATCAAAAAGCAAAGCTCTGAGAACCATCATACATTTCTTCAATTGTGTGGTTGGTAGGCGAGAGTTCATTCAAGTGTTTTCATCACCTTTCACTTACTGCAGACAGTCAGCATCTACTTGACTTGGGGCTGTTGGAGACCAAACCAGAACGGAAACAGAATGATGGACTTCTATTGATCAGGTGGGCAGGGCTCAAAATGATCCTCTGGGAGGGGTTGAGTAAAGGAAAGTAACCAGAAAGCACGCAGAACTCACAGTCCTTCACGAAACCTCTTTCTCTAAAACCTGGAAAACTGAAAAAAAAAAAAAAAAGGTTCTCAGGATATGAATCATCCCCATAGAGCTGTATCATTATTGTTTGTCAAAGCCTTTGCAATTTTACTCTGGATCTGTTCTCATTTTTAAAAATATTGGCAATTTAAATCCGACCCTGTGTTGCAATGTTGAGGAAAGTGAAACAGTGATCCAGAATCTGCAGCTGCACACAGACTCATCTGAAAAAGTAATCAAATTTGTCCAAGATCCACCATGTACACAATTTCATCAAATCTTAATGACATTAAAAATTGAGCTTTACTTATAGTATGCATAGTGTTATGAATTATGATAATTTTACTACATATTTTATATATATATATATATATATATAAAATATGTAATATATATATATATATAAAAGTAATTGAAAATTTCCAGCAAAAAAGATGTTAATTCCTTTATGTTAATCCCTTTGCTGGGGTCCTATTGATTTCCCTTTCATTTCATGGGTCAGTATTGTATTCTGTGTCATCAGTTTGTCTCACACCTACAATGACCTGAGTGGCGTGACTGAAACAACTACATAATTGCTGGACTCAAGCATTAACTCATTAAATTGTCCCTTAATAAAGAACATTGCTGCCTGTTAGATATATGTTTGCAGTGACACCTTTTGACCAGAGACAAATAAGCATAAATATGCCTGAAAATATGAACGTAAGCTATTATTCTAATCTTGTAACTTTAGCAGGGCATGATAGCGGATGCTTCTTTTTCTGTTGGGACTATACAGAGACAGTTTAGATAAAGGGCTTAAACGAGTGAATAGATTGAACTAAAAAGGCTGGCTGAATGACTTGCCTCTGACTCTGCCTTGATTGACACTCTAAATACAGTCATGGCGGGGGAGCTGGAACTCCAGCCCAGGGAAAGCGTCTGCCTGGGGTATTCCCTCTCCCTTGTTTTTAATTAGTCACACTGAAAACTGTAACCAGCACTGGGGCTTAAACAAATTTAATTGCTACATAATAGCCAGTTTAATACAATTGTGAAGCAATTAGAATGGATATTTGTTGCCGGCTGGCATAATAATGCTTGCAGTGTCTTACTTTCTCTCCCTCCCTTCCTGCACTATTGAAGTGTTTTGTGCCAGGGGATTTCTCCCTGGGCGCTGGGCACAGATGTGCTCCTAAGAGCAGCATATGGGGTTCTAGCTTCATAAAAAACATTGCTCTGCAATAGCTTTTACTCACAATCCTAAAGAGGAATTGCAATTTGAATTCATTACTGTGTTTTGATTCCGATGTACACCCACGGTAAACCAGACTGCACCACATACAACTTGTTCTTATCAGTTGAAAAGTTGAAAGTTTCACATTCTGGTATGTTTGTTCAAGATTTTGATTTCATAGCATACTGTACCAAAACTATAGGCAGCACCTTCAGCTATATGACTGTCATAGCTGTCAAACGTCTCATTACCCCATGTCAAGTCAAAGGTGTATTCATATTAATGTCATGAGGGTGCATTGTATGGGAAATGGTGGTCAAAATCATTATTTATTGAGGGGACAGTGACAGACACTGTACCTGGAAGGAAGTTTGAAAATTGAAAAAAATGCCAGTTCTCTCTCTTAATGAGGCTGTCTTGTCAAACATTTATGGGACAGACAGAAAACAAGGGTAGAGCACTCATTTATTGACACCATGATCTGCGACGGCTGTCACACGATGTGAGTCAGGGGAGAGCACGCAAAAAAAAAGAAAAGAAAAAGAAAATCAGGCATTGTGTTTGGAGGAAGTGCTTATCACTGAATTGCCCAGAAGGTCTTTTCAAAGGAGCAACAGCTTGTGTTTCACTTTGTTTGTGTGCAGCTTTGTGTGTGTGTGTGTGTGTGTGTGTGTGTGTGTGTGTGTGTGTGTGTGTGTGTGTGTGTGTGTGTGTGTGTGTGTGTGTGTGTGTGTGTGTGTGTGTGTGTGTGTGTGTAGCTACAACCCATATCAGTTACCAGAAAACTTCAGTAAGGGTTTCACTGCCAAATTATCATCTTTTTTGAACAGGTAGAACAGATGTCTTGTCATTCACCCGCCGCAGGGAAAGTTCAAATGCTGAACATCACTGACACATTAACAAGGTGTTTGTATGATGGATTTAAATGTCAACTGGTAGTATAAGAGAAGTTGATTTTGTTTTTAAATAGGGTTTACTTAAGTTTTAAGTTATTTATTAACTTTTTTTTTTAAATGGTTATATACGTACACCATAACATTAACATAAGATTTGTAACTTTCATTTTTACATTAAAGCTCAATTGGGGGTCACCAGTTCACTACTGTAGATGTCAGCTACCCATAATAATAAAGCACTGAAAAACAGGCTCCATCTTGAAAAACAACACTGAAGTAGAGAGACAACTTTATCTCCTTTGTGTTAACAAATAATATTGTTAGTGCTAGGCTACTGAGCATTCATACAGTCACTAATGATGATGAACAGGAAAAACAACACAGCAGCCTGACTTGATTTTCAGATAATTTTCATTATAGTGAAGGTAAGGTTTAGATAACTGATCTGAAACCTGAGGGTTATTCAGTTGCTTTAACTTTGCAAAACGATGATCACTGGTTGTGGAGAGGGAGGTGCCCGCCGGAAATCCAGCACCATCTCCTTCGTCTTGGAGACGTTGAGCTGGAGCTGGTTCTGTTGGCACCACTCCATGAAGTAACACGGTAATGCATCAGCTACTACCACCAAAACAGAACCTAAGAAAATATTAGAACATGTACGAGCGTCAGCATGGCCAACATTCCGAAATCCAGCATTCCCATTTTGCTTTGCTTTATGTTATAAACTCTGCTGTGGAAGTGAATTTTAAAATAGGTCAAAAAAATTTAGAACTGCCAAGCTGTATTCTCAAATAAGACATTTCCAGTGGAAAGTAAGAGGCTTTTAGAATACTGATAAATAATGCAGATAAGTACACGCCTCAGTCCATCATTAGCGAAGATGTTGCTGCAATTTAGTAAATGAGGCAAACAGGAGAATAATACCCTGTTGGTACTTCTATTATTGATGCAAACTCTAATTACACAATTATTAGGCAAATGGAGCAGGGTATTTGAGGGGCACACAGTGGAGGACTCTCAAAGCCATAATTGGGGTCTTGTGGTCAGGGGCCGCTCACTAATTGACCCCTGCTGATCTGCGTTGAACTGGCCTGTCAATAGGGGCCTGTTAACTATGCAACATTCACATGTACTAACTCACTGTAAATAAAAATGGCAGCAGCCACTCAGTTGGAGCTGTTGTCAACTGTAACTGTGGAGTGATGATGGGCATGGCTTGGTAACCCCCTACCAGGCTGTAACATCACCCGACAATGAGAGGTGACAGCTCACACCCAGCAAGGCTCTTTGAAACTAAAGAACCAAACAGAGAGTGGCGTGTCTGTGCCAGCAGCGAGACGCAGTAACCACTGTGCCTTGGGGGGCTTTGGCCAAACTAACACAAGCCTCAACCATCCATTTACCAGCAAGCATTGATTTAGGTGAAACTCTTTTTTTTTTTTTTTTTTTTACCTAGGCAAAGATGCTGTGGCACCTACTGGGGCAACGGCAGATGATGGAGATCAACAGATCTCACTAACTGGAGACTTTATTATGTTATCTTCATTCAACAGAGAATTTTAGAGTTTCACACTAACTGTACATGTGGGCACAGAGGAAAGTAAAGGGATGGGTTAGTGTTAGCTGGGTTTGATGCTCCATTCAGTGACCTGGCATCCATTCAGTAAGCTGTCCAGCCACTTGTCAGGCAGACAAATGAACTTTTTGTCAGGAAGACATCAGCAGGGGACAAGCCTGCACCTGGGCCTGGGTTAGATTTTTTTTCTCCATTCATTTCAACAACTCTCCTTCTTCTCTTCTCTGATCACTTTTATCACCAGGGGGTACAACACATTTTAAAAGGAAACCATTTCCAACCAGCTTGCCTTAAGTCAAGTCTTTGTTTTCTTCTTGGCACGTCCTGTTGGCAGAACACTTCTAAACAGTGATGATGTTCCTGTTCTGCTATTAAGTCCACAACTACGTCTGGGATAACCTTGGAGATGGGGGAAGTTACATAGAATACACAAGTCACATGTGCAGCTCTTACATTTCCACATGGTAGCCATTCGGGATATATGTTCAAACCTATTTATATACTTTGATTGACAGGTGGACATGAGAGAGCAGAGTTCACAGTGCTCTCATCACTCATCACTCAGAGCAATCACCGTAAGACCACTGGGGTCATTTAACCTAAATGATCTTAACCTAAATGCACAGAGGAACAGTTTTATCATATAGTAACACTCACCCATATAACCTTTATGACCCCTTAACATCTGCCTGAACACCCCAGTAACCATCCTTGTGCGTGAGCCTGCACTATTTTCATTGTTGCATCATACTTGCATCATTAGCTAGCCAGTCACTGCACAGCCCTACTCACCTTGAAGTGCCTCAAAAGTAAATTTAAATTGGAAGATATATTTAAATTTTCAGAAAAAATAAGATTTTTTTTTCTTCTTCTGAACATTCCTGCTCAAGGTTGTCCTCAAGTAATTATACAAGCCATGAGCAACAAGATCTACATTTGTACAATGAAAAAACTGGATATTTTTGGAAATAAAAACTATGGGACTATTGCTAATCCATCCATACACAGATGGCAAATGCAAGGCTATAACCAGCAGGGGTTTTGTTAGTATACAAGGTTCTAATTTTGAAATGTAAACATGGGCAAAGCAAAGAAAACTAGTGGAGGACTTTTTGGTCTCCTAAGTGGGTAACGCTGTCGCCGCACAGCAAGGCGGTTCGCGTGTTCTCCCCGTGTCTGCGTGGGTTCTTTCCAGGTTCTCCGGCTTCCTGTCATCTCCAAAAACTTAAGGTTAATTGGCCGTTCCAAATTGCCCGTAGGAGTGAGTGTGAGTGTGTATGGTTTTCTGTCTTTGTGTGGCTCTGCAGCACACTGACATCAGGCGCAGAGTTTTCCCCGCCTCACAACCTAAGACAGCTGAGATTGGCTCCAGCTTCCTGTGACTACGGCGGATAAAGCGGTTTGGAAGATGAATGAACGATTTACTGACTAAAAGGCAAACGTGACAGATTTTTTTTGTATTCAGTCAAGTAGGTATTGAAGAGATGTGGATTGACCAAATGTCTATCAAACCTGTTTCATATGGACAAGGGAAGCCTCCATGCCCCCTTTGGCCGGGGCATAAAAGAAGAAAACGTGCCGACATCTTCATGAGTGCAAAAAAAATTTACCCAGTAATGTTTTCTACTTTAATGCATTTCCTGGCGAGCTATTCCTTTATGGTGAATCTTAATGCTCGGTTAAGGTAAACAGCTGCTTGCCTTAAAGGGGAGAATTGTAGTATAGTGCACCCTCGTTCTTTGCAGGTAATGCGTTCCAGGAACCACACGCGATTAAAGAATTCTGCAATAGAGCGATGAACTATTTATTTAATTATTTATGGTAATTTAAATGTTTATGACCCTGCCCATACTGATATTAAACCACCTTCTATCTGCATTACCTTTTCACATACTCTTATCGATTGTTTAAAGCACCTCTGTGTCTCATGTAAGTCCAAGACTCACTGACACTTCCGAATGCCATCAGCCAATAGAATGCGAGTACGGTATCACATGACTGCCTACCAAAAATCCGCAATGAGGTGAAATCGCAACTTTGACGCTTGAATGTGCGAGGGCGCACTGTATTTTAAAACCCGGGCCCGTGTTTACGCAAATTGGTTGTTGAATAATTCATAGTTACCAAAACCTTTGGATTTAGTTTATTGCTCCAACTGTCTCATCCCCTAGATGTGCTTGGTTCACCTCACAGGTTGGCAGCATTCAATTGAGACTTTTCTCAGCAAATAAAAAGGAATTCTATGCACACAAAAGCCTTTTTTAAAAAAAGGAAAAGTCTTTCTGAAAACTTCAGGAATCTTGCCAAATCTATCCTGTTTTTTGAACCCTTCAGGTATTTCATTGATCACTGGGCACCGTCTCATTAAAAAAGATATTAATGAGGCAAAATGAAACTTGTTATTCTATTATGGTTGCTACTATGGTATAAATTTAGCTGTTTTCTCATATTCTTTTTTTTAAATTCAGAATCTTCTGTAATTATTTCTATTTTTTGAACAGAGGAGGGCAAACCAAATAGAAGTGAATAAATAATTGTCTTTGTTCTAATTTCTGTGACTCCCTGTCCGTCTATGTTCAGCTCTGTCTCTTGTTTGCAAAAGAAAGGCTCTCTAAAGCTGGACTCAGTTTAATTAATATCGTGGTAGGACAGTCACTTCAGTCTGACATGGGAGCGTAGAGCGAATGCTTGGGTGTGAATCTTATGAAACACCTTGCTGCAACCAAAGACCAAGCTCTTAAAATATGTATGCTAATTCGGGGCTCCTTCCTGGGGTCAACATGTGGATGCTTTTCACGGTCGTTAATGGAGGCGTAACCGGACTCAAGTGTGTAATGATCTGGTTACACTGACATTTCTAGAGAGGCCAGTGCAGCAGCCATGTGAAGAGTGGACACTGGAATGCAAGCCTAAAATTCAAATATAGATCTTAAGTGAGTCAAGAGTCCATAGCAGCGGAGAAAACTATGAACTTTTCTTTAAAAAAAAAAAAAAAAAAAAAACATCAGCTGGAATAGAGCCCACTAGATAGGTTACTGACTTTCCTAAAAATTCGCTATCATGATGCTGGAGGTTTGAATAACAGAGTCATTCTTTATTGTCCCATACTAGTCTTAGTGGGAGTTCACACACTGTGTCCACAGTCTGGAGAATTGTTCTGCGATTCAGCGCTCCAGACAAGGGAATAGCTGTCAACTCATGGAATGTTCCTGTGAAAATAAACAATGCTCTGGCTGCTCTCTGTCTTCCTGTGTTTCCCCTCTTAACTCCCAGTTTTAACCCCCTCCTCTGACATCTTTAAGGTATATAACAGTTGTGGCAGAACTGAGAGGTGAAGTAAATCAAGGTAATTTCTGCTCAAGATTGGAGGCACTCAGCGTTAGCCCCATGAGCCCCATCTATGTGTTCAAGCTGCAGATACTGCACCGCTGTAGACCTTTCACCACTAAATAAGCAATTAAAAGTTTTAGCAATTTACACAACGTTCTGTTCCACTTTTTCAGATATGGTATTGCATTTTTTTCAGAATGTACTAATATTATTTTATCAAATCATGACAAGAGATTCACTTTTGACAAATAGTATAAAAATGTCAAGCATATATGAGTCAAAGGATCCAAGTGACCCTTTAAACTTAAGTTAAAATGTAAATGAAATGTAAAATGTAAATGTAATGAAAGGTGTTTCTTATATCCATTGATCAACTTAAATTGAAGCTCAGATTGGTCATCAACACTGTGTCTCTGTTCTGATTCCTGGAAGACAAAATTTTCATTAACGCTATTAACCTTTAACACTATAAGTGTCTATTTTTTGTGGTTTCATTTTATTACATGACAAAAAAACATGAAAAAAGTTGCAACAAAAATAAAGATTTGTTCTGTCCTCAAACAGCATTTCAAGGTCGAATTTTTGAATTTCAAAGTAATTCAATGAGTGTCCTAAAAAGGTTTAAAGAGATACGAAAAATCCAAGAACAACTAAACCAAATTCCATAATATGCAATAAACTATGTTCTCCTGCTTACCCCCAGGAACAAGACAACAAGAAAAGGTTTTGCACTTTTGAATCACTGGCCCTTCTTCATACATCAGCTGACTTGACATGACTGAATGATGCGTTGAGAATGTGAGGTACAGGTATGTTTGAGACACTTCCTTTTAAGGAATGCCACATTTTTCTGCAATATGTAGTTCATCTGAAGCACATTAAGCACTCATTGCATTGCCTTGGCCCACGTACAGAAGTAGTGACATCAACTTATTAGGTGTCGACTATCACTGGGGGTATTTGCAGAGTGAGTTTGTTATTGGATCCTGGGTGTGGGTGCAAAAGTAGTCAGATTGTCTTACTAGACTTGTGGTTTAACTGGCTCTAAGATGATGATGATTCAACTACATACCGACTGCTGAGTGTTACTGTACTGTGGTTTCTTACATTCTCTCGTCCTGCTGCTATGAACCACTGGTCAAGAACACCATGATTCTGCAATAAGACACTCAGCTGTGAAGCTACTAACACATCATAGTTACTGTTGTCAGTTCACGTAATGTTACACTCTGTATTATTGGTGACTGCTGATTTTTCAAAGAAAGAAAACTCATTGTAGGCCCCATCATAAAATTTGTCAAGATACAAAAATTCTGCCCTCTGTTCCTTTTCAAGAAAATGGTCTGTCTTACCTACTACATGTCTTGTCCAGGGTCTTCACCTGTGTCCTTTCATTGTTTGTCAGTCGAATGCGAGCACCATCATGATGTATGCATTTTCAACCCTGACCCCGCTCAGGCAACTCAACTTTGCACATGTATTCATATATTTATTGCTCATTTCATGCCTTTTACTGTATTTGCCTGGTCAAAGTTAGACAAATATCCAAAATGCAATTTAACCAGACAAGACATCACTGAGATGATTTCATCAAGAGACATGGCCAACAGTGAATTTCTTTGCTCTTTCAGTCAGGGGAGCTGAAAAGAACTGTTACTTTGCCTTACCTTCTAAAATCAGGTTGATAATACAGTATTGGAATTGTCTGCCATCATGTGCACCTGCTAGCTCACTCCTACCTAGCCAACCATGTGGATAATTGAACAAACTAATGAAATATTAACTTTTTAAAAGAAAGTATTGAAATCATGTTAAAATGAAACAAGGACTTACCTGTTCATTTACAGCGTAAGAAAAGAGCAATGGAAGTGGTTAAACAAACACTTGAAATGGGTTGCAGGTTGTCTTTCAACTTCACGGAAGATGCGGTAGACAATGAATGAATATTATCTTAGCCTTTAAATGAAAGCCCCTTGATTGGATATAACTAGACCTTTCCCAAAACCTTTGTTTTTAAAAAAAAAAAAAAATTCCATGAATAAAAAGTAGCTGAACAAGCTTCTGATGTTCATGGAGGAGCGAGGCAGCAGTCAGAGAACTATCTGCAGGACTTAAATTGTCCTGCCGCTGATACTAAGCTTTGCTGTTCAAATACACAAGGCTTAAGCCAAATATTTCTCTATGTGATACTAAAGGAACTTGGTTATTTTCCTTTCAAATGAAGTTTAATTATTTGGATGGAGTCAGTCCACTCAGTCCCACATTTTTGTTAATCCTGACAATATCTGAATGTCACCACACATCCAGATGTCAGGTGATACATGAAGAACATAACAGTGACGTCAATAAGGGTTGCAAAAGACTGGTTCTTTTTGGATCAGGTAGACATCAATGTCCCTGCAGTCATTTTGTGTTGTTCAGTTAAATACAATAATCTTGTTACTTATAAATATTTAGATTATTTAATCATCTTTTATTTGTAACAGAAACCGAAACACTGATGGTGAAACATGCAGTTTGGAAAATTTAAACTCGTTAGCACAGCTAGAGGGACTTCTGTTATAGGTGACCTTGAATATTTTCCTTGCTGCTTTACGTTTCCTTTGAATTTTGTCCAGGAAGATTTCAACCCAGAGAACACTGAAGTTTAGATCAATAAGTAGAATTAACCACAAGTACTTTTTCCACTTGTCATTAAAATTGACTCTTGACTTGTTGGTCTGTAAACCCTCATTAACATTGTGTCATATTACTTCTGACACCTGATTAGTTTTTTTTGATTAAGACATCTGAGGAGGAATTCAAGGTCAAGTTGATTTTCCCTCAGGTTGATGTCACCTTAACATGGTGTGAAACCAGTAATGCATTCTGTTTAATGGAGTGACACAAGGCATTGCTGTGGGCTGGACCAGATGGGTTTGATCGTGACCATTGAGCCAGAAAGTTGGCGCTGAGCAGCAGAAGACTCCCCAGGAGCCCTCGTCTGTTTCAATGCATGGCCTGACAGCCGGCGTTTTCCTGATGGGGACCTAATAAGGGCTGGCATACAGTGACCCCAATGCATGCCTGCTGACAGCCCACAACGCCACCTCTCTACAACCTGCTTGAGCCACTAGTCACCCCCTTTACATGGAGGCCCATATGTCTGTCTGCATCAGGCCAAGCTGTGACTCTTATCATTGAAGGCCAGTGCTTGTCACATCGGCTTAATGACTCGATCTGTCTGATCAAATACAAGGGACAGTAGAGGTATGCTAAGAATGGCATTGGAATTTGGACAAAGGGAGTGAAGCACATCTGCTGGAGAGCAGGCTTCACTTCAAACGTTTTTCTCCAAAACTATTCCATATTGCCAAATAAGATATTGTATTTTATTTGCTTCTTAAATTTTTTTTTTTACAAAAAATGTGACTCTGTAAAAAACAGAATGCAGTAGTCTGGAAATAAAAACATATTTATAGACTTGTTTTCTAACATTTTCCAAAACCATGCAGTAATATCCTTCACGCAATCAAGCAGTGAGCCATGCTCCAACCAAGGATGCCCAGTCAAAATAACATCACCAGTTAGCCATGAAAATGTTTACTCACGGATTCCAAATAGGACTTTTTTTGCATTCCACAACTTCCTTTGGGGTTTTTTGTTGTTGTTGTTGTACAAGTCCAAGCTTGTTGGAGACATGTTACCAGCATCAAATTCAGAACCAGCACATATTTACAAAAATAACTTCATTCAATAATATCATACCATTAACATACATTAGTGCAGCCTGACTACAGATACGACTTGCACTAACTAAAAAGTCAATCCAGCGAAAAAGGCTTATCATTTCAAAACTGGAAATCCAAGCTTGTTCGAATTTTGCATTTTGCATTAATAGTTACAATCTATTATGACCTATTGTGACTAATGCACATACCAAGGTTTGGTCTTTATCAAGCTACAATACTTCCTGTGCAGTGAAACAAGTAAAGGCCTGACCAAGTCATGGGCTTTGCTAATAGAAGGCAGACAAAACATTTCCTTTGCTCGATAGGATCTGTTTTCAGCAGAGGCACGCAGAAATCAAAAGTGGATGGAAAGAGAGGGAGACATAGATTGTGACACATTTCAGAGAAGTGCTAATGAATGTAATCATCACTGGGATAAAGACAACACAGCGTGAGGAGACATAGCCTCTGTGGAGAGGGTAATTTAATCCATTCCTGACATGTCTCTCTGCCACAATGCTCTTATCTTCCTCATCATGGGAGGGTAGAAAACAAGCTTGGGATGAGTTGTGTCAAACACACAGCAAAAAAAAAGGATGGGCAGGGACGAAAGACCTCCTGTTGAGAACGAGAAGGAGCAAATTTTCACTGCGAGGAAGGTGAAGGACACCTTGGGGTGCTATGTACTTAATGAAAAAAAAAGTTTAAAAAAAGTGGTAAAACTTTACATATTTATTTTCTTGATTAGGAGAGAATGTTTTGGGCTGTGTGAGTCAGTGGGGGGGGGGGGCTGATTGAATTTGTCCTCGTTCAAAAACACAATTACTTGAGGAAGAAAGATAAAGAAACCTTCAATTAGCTCTCTCTATAAATATTACATGTCAAAATTTGTTTCTCATTACTGAATTCATTTTCACGTTTATTTGTTTATTTCCTTTTGCTTTTTTCTCTCTTTGTGGTAAGCTGCGGGAGGCTGTAGCGTTTTCTGCAGCGGGGTTATTTGACAATCAGCGTGACATCAGCCTGCTTTAGAGGTTGACATAGAGGCTCCTCCCACTGACCTGTGGCTTATGTTGACCCTCATTAGTCAGGCCCACACACAGCATCTGTACACGAGGCAGTCAGTTAACCTAAAGCAACCTTCATCCATCTCTGACAGCAGCCGGGCTCCGGCTGATTGGCAACCCCCCCCCACTCATCCTCCAGATTCACGTCCCACTGAAGGACATCAAGGCATCAAGTTCACAATATAGAACAAATCACACACTGTAATGAAATAGAAAGCTATCCAAGAAATGACCAGATCAAAATAGTATGGGAAACATGTCATACAACAAAGTAAATGATATTTTTTGACAAATAGTTAAGTATGGAAAGCAAAAATTATTATTATTATTATTTTGTCAAGAGAAAGCAACCATTATCTTTGTAAACTTAGAAAAAAATGAATGAGGCATGAATCATTTGAACAAATCTGTCCTTGCACATAATCTCAAATGAGAACTTGTTCAGGAAAGAGTGAAATGACAAAAAAGGCAAAGTCTAAATGAACTAACAATGAAGGGGAATAAGAAACTGTTGGAAATAATTATTCTCTGCAATTATGTATTTAAAACGAGACAAAACAATACAGAGGGTTATAAAAACAAACAAATACCAGCAAGAAAATACTTGCAAAATTCCCACAAACCTTGAAAAACACATGAATTAGGTCAACATTTTAAAATATCTCCAAAAGAAGGAAAATAACGACAAGAATAAAATTCAGATTTATAACTTAATTTTAAAAATATCGTGAAATTAAATAAAAGACTGAAGATTCAGCTCCAACGATTTATGGATTTTTCACGTAGGTAAATTTCCATCAGAGATTGATAAATCATGTGACTTGCATGATATATAGTGAAGCTGCTGTAGCCATTAAATACACCTTTTATGTGACCAAAGTGGAAACAAGTTGAGTGTGAAGAAACACTCACAAAAACAGAGAAGCTGATCAAATCTGCAAAATGTAGTAATGAACTGGATGGAGTTTCCTGGACATCGTATTAAAGGGTGTCCAAAGACAAATTAAAATTAAATTATGAGCTTTCCAATAATATGAAAATGTGCAACATGTTAGTCATATAAGAGCAAACGAAGCGTTGAACAGGAAATTGGCAAATAGAAAAATGTAGCGCTACGCTATTATTTTGATGGACGTGTTTTTTCTACTGGTTTTACGCCCAATGTGTTAACGGACTCAGTCAGCACAGCCAAGACACGTTCTCTCAGGCACATCCACAGGGATGTCATTTCTCATGGCCTCTTAGAAAACACAATATACAAACTGTGTCATAAGGCAGGACCACCTAGTGAGACAGACAGCGGTCACCGTTCACAGAGCTCCATTCAGAGAAAAAGGCTTCTACAAAATAAACACCCACAACACCGGTGGATATGAAACAGACATGCTCGCACAAATCAATAGAGGGTTTTCTCGTCGCTGTGTGATGTTTGCTACCTAAAAGTGAAAGATTAAACAAAAACCACATTCATCCTCCATATCCTATTTCCTGCAAGACTTTTCTTCTTTCTTTCTTTACACTCAGGAAAAACAAATCGTGGGAGAATTAGAAAAACATTTAGTTTTTTTATGCATAGTTTATGAATGGTTGAAGGATTTAGGGTTGTCTGTGAACCTTTCAACATGATTAATAATGTTTCAGTTAATTTTACACCTTTAATTAATTATTTATTTATGTATTTATTATTATTATTATTATTATTGTTGTTATTATTGTTATTATTATTATTATTATTATTATTATTATTATTATTATTATTATTATTATTATTATTATTATTATTATTATTATTATTAAACTTTACTATCACCATGTCAGGAGGAGTTTCCTTTTTCAGCATTGTTATGACAGTAAATTCTGATTACGTTCTCATTGTATTTTGTCTAAACTGCAAGCTCTGACAAGATAGTGAGGTTTAGACTGTGGTGTTAAAATGCATAGCCATACCTCAGTCAGATCACACTGATCTGTGAGATTACCAAACCTGAAAGGAAATAGAGATTGCAGCAGGTAGTAAGGATAAAGGAAATGGCCCTACAGTTGTTGCAAGCTTACAGAAATCTTTAGATGTCAATTTTAGTTTGCATGAATTCAACAGCTCTTAAATCTGTAAAAATCTGTTTTGATTTCTGCCTGTGCAGCGGAGTAAATTAAGGTGGACTGATTTGGATGTGATTACAGGAGAAAAATGAAACTAATCGTCTCAACAATAACATGAAAATCCTAATGGATTGCCTCTAACCTCCCCCTTTAAGTTTTGCATATCTGCTTGCGTTAAACATGACCAAACATAATCACAATCGCACAGCAACACCAAAAGCTAACATTTGACATTGACAAACATTAACAAGACAATAATCATGACTGCAAGTGCAACATTAGTTGATGTTTTATTCATGGGACATCTGTGCCACTTGGAATCAGCCTGAAGCTTCACAACCCAAAAGGAATTATTCAATTAAACTCTGCAAAAGTGATGGACAAATGTTTGCTTTTATTTCATTTTTCAATCTTGCAGCAGCCCAAACCTAAACCCATAACAATGCATAAATAATCTCACGTCACGTCTTCTGCCAATCAGAGAATGGACTGGGGCCTGTTTGCTTTCCCGATTTGAAATATTAATACAGGTTAGCCTTGTGAGATGCAAAAATGTAGACTGGGGCACATGCTGGCACCACAAACAAGGCCACAGCTTGACAAGGCAAACAAGCAGTCCTTAAATAAATGATGAGTTTAAAGGTTTGGAGAGGCTCTCTTACATGAATAAAAAACTGGAAAAAAAAAACTGCGTAAAACAAGCGCAACTCTGACCCAACGATTTGAACACAACATCATCAGAATAAGGAGAAGAATCATCACATGTATTCATGCCCTTTCAGACTCAGGAACACAGTGGGATATGCATATGATTCTGTTCATGAAGTTGCCACTGTCGGGGTCAGTCATGCTGGCCCCAGGCAGGAAACAATATGACAGTGTGCCAGATTGACTTGCATCCTCCTATTCTTTGGAATGGAGAGGCGAGGAAGAGGGTGAGCTTGTAATCATCTGTAAAACTGAAAATCTGTTTTGTGGGCTGCCTGTGCCCTTCGCTCTGCAGCTGTACCGCAAAACTCAAAACAATCCAAGCAGAGAGAAGAAGGAGAGCTATTTTAGAGAACAAGTTGGTTGGCATGACAGAGAGACAAATTCCATCCTGCCATCTCCTGGGGGGGGGGGGCATAAACATGCAGCAATCCTTGGCATGTGGATCCCGGATGTCAAGTGAAATATATATAATTTTACTTTACAATGAGCTAATGGACTTGCTGATCCTCTAAATGTTGTGTTAATGGTGAGGGATGAGAGAATGCACTGTGAATATAGTAGCTGGCACAGTAGAGCCCAAGCCACGGCTTCCAGGGATATGACCAGATGGGAGTTGCAAGGCCTAAGGGTCTGCAGGAGTCCTCTTCATCTCAGATTCTGTGTGCGTGACTGTGCATGTGTGTGCATGCAGGGAGACATGCCTCAGAATACTTGTTCTACCTCCGAACAAAACATTAGGGACTGTACAGTCAGGCGAGTATTCAGGGGGGGTGTTTGAAGACCATTTCTCCTGCATCCAAACACTTCAGCAATAGCAGCTCACAATTCTTATAGTTAATAATATAGAAATAGATATAATCATCTATTCTGTAATGGATTGACAAAATTATATTTGTCAGTGTAACAGGTAGCTTTGTTTGCTGACACAGGCCAAAAGTATTTTTATAGTGTAAAAGAATGATTTT
This sequence comes from Antennarius striatus, assembly GCF_040054535.1. Lineage (NCBI taxonomy): Eukaryota > Metazoa > Chordata > Actinopteri > Lophiiformes > Antennariidae > Antennarius > Antennarius striatus. The sequence goes on from NC_090795.1 coordinate 13,840,064, forward strand.
AGTTTGGATGCATCCTGCTGATTAAAAGGGTTAAATTAGATTTTTAGATGAACATTTTGTCATATTTATTTGTTGCTAAAATCATGCATCCTGTTTTCCTGCAAGAAAAAAATAATAACCCAAGAAACTGATGGTGAATCAAAAATGCGCTACCATAGTAGGAAATAATAATTGCCACAACTGTTTGGCATCTGATTAGCCAGTTAGCTAGTCATGCTAACATGCCCTTGTTACCCCAGATCACTGCACCAAACACAGAAAACATTTTGATATAAATTGATGATGTATTTTATTTCCATTGGGAAGCACGGTGGAGCAGTGGGTAGCAGTGTAGCTCCTCAGCAAGAAGGTCTTGGGTGCGTTTTGTATGGGGTTTGTCTCCAGTGGCTCCAGTGTTACCTGTGACTTTGAATGAATGAATGAATGAATGAATGAATGAATGAATGAATGAATGAATGAATGAATGAATGAAGTTTTATGATAGACCACTGTGAGGGAAATCAACAGAAACAGAGAACTAGCTCAGTCACATCACGTCACACATTATCAGATGAACTTATCACTGGGGGGGAAAGCAGGGAAGCCCATTCAGCACTCCTTAAGAGCATCTTTGGGATGATGCTTCATTTGGGGTCTTCCATGCCCTTTGAATCTGTTTGTTTGATAGACCTGTGCTTTACGTAGTTATCTAGAGATGAACCAAAGTAGGACAACTGAACTGTACAATGTTTGCGAATGAACAAATCCTAATGCAGATCCCGATCGTCACAAATTGCACTCACCTCTAAGACATTCAGTCCATTTTTGTTGAAAATCCCATGCTAAGCCATCCATTAATCTTTGCTTAATCTTGCCATGAAGGAAAACAATCTAATACATTTACGTATGCTCCTTGATGCAGACGGTTCATTTCTTTTTTTTCTTTTTTTTTGGACAATATGCGGACAAAATACTCCTGCCCTCTGAAACAAAAAGTAATTGTCCTTTATTTTTTTAAACAGTGTTGTACTAAATCAACATCAAGCAGCAAGTCTACAATTAGGTCCAGTGTAAACACGCCTATTTCCTAAAGGACTGATGCTGCTTCATTAGACCGTAGCTACCTGTATATCATAAGCTGAGCTTCTATGGATACACAGACAGGACATCTTTGTTGATTGTTTTTGTCATTAAATTCCCTTCACCCTGATTCCACGTAAAAGCAGAAGAAAAATCAATTACACCTTGCTCTTCTCTGTGCATGTCTGGGTCTATTCTGCATTGGAAGCTAATTAAATTAACCTCAAAGGGAGAGGGACTGGAAGCGTGGACGGGGCACGTCCGATGATTATCGCATCGATTTGTTAAAATGGGCCAACCAACCAAGACAAGACCCTTTTCCCATCAGGTTCTTGTTTACTTCAAACTGAGACAGCTACAACCGTCCTGCTCTGCGCTTTCCTGCACTGCATGATGGAATTAATTAGTGGAAAATGAGTGAGTATTTCTGTTAGAACCAGATATAACAGACCCTGCCTTGTCCACAGTGGTGTGTCAGTAATGAACATCCAACAATTTTGCTTCTGCCTGTGTTCTTTTTCAACTCGACTTGCACTTAGAATAACAATGATGGAAAACTGACTTGTTTTCATTCAGGCCCCGTTCACACGATGACGGATGTTTTTTAAAACGCAACTTTTTAAAAACGCATCGAAAACGATTCGCGTCCACACGACTGTGTTTTCAAAAAAATCTCCACACGTAAACGCAGCAGTGCGTTTTCGAAGATGGCTAGAAGAATGCCAAACCATGTGGTGGCAGTGTTGAGTCAAATTTTATCCAATATTTTTTTCATCATTTTCGTCATCATTAGTTTTAGTTAAATATGGAAGTATAGTCACAAGAATCCAAACACAATTTGATGCCTCTATAGGTCAAATATATAAATGCATCCAAACCCAGTTGATGGATATCATTCTGAGATACGTTACGCTGTCTGACTTTCAGAATCTTACATTAAGACACATTAACAAAAGAATGAAGATGGGATGCTGACAACAAAACAGTTGTAAATCAAAATGTCATAAGTCAAGAAGAGGTAAATAAACAGTCAAGGCCTTATCGTCACAATGGGCCTCCCAAACATCCACTGCCACAGAGGGTCATGTGATATCACTGTGACCAGACAGAAGTCTATCCATCATCACACAGACACAGGTCAGGTTGGAGAACATGCTTTGTGTCTGCCATTGAAGAGCCATGTTGACAAGAACAATTCTTTGAAATCAGACTTACAACTTTTTTTAATGAAGGAATGAAGGGAGCATCCATGGACAGACGAAAAACAAAAAGCACAATGTGATCTGATCATGCAGTTAAATGTAACAGATTTTAGCAAAGTGCGCACAACTGGACAGCTTTAAGTCCAAAAACAAAAACATGCACTTCAGGTTAATTGGCCGGTCCAAATTGCCCATAGGAGTGAGTGTGTGTGTGCGCGTTTGTCTGTCTCTGTGTGGCTCAGTGGTGCACTGGCATCGCACCCGGAGTTCGCCCCACCTCACGGTGAAGTCAAGACAGATATATTTGGCTTCTGTTACCTTCACACAGTACTCCAATCTCTTTAATTTCAATGATTTTTTTTTGCTCCTACTAAGTTCAGTCTTGTGTGTGACTGAGACCTACCGGTGGGCTCTTGCACTACTCTGGAATTAAGGGTTCAGATTCTACTTACCCCCATAAAGAATGTTGGAATCATCAGTTATAGATGAAGTGTAATCACCTGAAACTACAAAATTTCAGTTTTTCTTTTCTGTTTTAGAAATTCTTTTGCATACCCATAGAGGGAGTTTGTCTCCTGCCATGTTCCAGTTTTTAGTGGTTATTCCTGTTTATTTAGTGTTCAGATGGTTGGAACTCTTATCATCACCACTAGATGGACGCAACATCCTAAGATTTTGATATTCATGACGTTTAACACAGTTATCATTGCTAATGGAGATAATAAATGGACTCTTCAGACCTTCAGCCACATGTTGAGTCACTGTTTAAAACATAAAACTATGTTTGAGATATACAACTTTAATCAGATTACTTTCAGATGCTCAGAGCTTGTCATTCATCTTGTAACACTACTCCCATGATGTAATCTATCGTTTTGTGCTCTACAATGTCTCTATTGTTTATTGTAAGAGTTTGTCATTCCCTTCAGGCAATAGATTGTCTTCATTTTCAACTTTAAATAACCTTTGAGCGACTACAATGAACACAATTCATACACAGCAGAGACATTCACTGTGCTTGTTGGAGCTGGTAGTCGTTGTTGTGAACTATAATATCCCGTGATATAGGATAGTAATTCCACCGATGATGGTTTCTTGTGTGATCTGCTGATGAAGGTGACTCATCATGATATTTGATTTCTGCCCCGAAACAATTCTGTTACTAAATCACTCCTAAAATGTCCTATAGGCAAACAGACAATAAGAAAACTCAAACGTTGGACTCCAATTCTTATTTATGAGCTGTGCTGAGTTTGTTTAGCTTGTCTCAGGTTGAGCTGCTTATCTGTAGTGCATGGAATGCCGAGCCGATGGGTCTTTTCCATTTATGTTATTAGAAGAAATTCTATTCAGGACAATCCAAACATTGCTCAAGAGCAACCAGGAGAATGAGGCATGAGTGCACATCTAATCTTAAAACAACATTACTGTTGGTACTGGTGTTTAGATATATTATTTAGCTCACTAGCACAAGATTAGGATATTGTTTGGATTCCCACATTGTTGCACATATTTCGAGTGAGACGACTGGCAGGTCGTTGATGGAAGGCCTTCCCTGGGGAGTCTAGAAACGCAGCCGTTTTCAATGTGTCTGATCCTGAGCTTCTATCCTAGGCTGAATGTAATTGGCAGCCTCTCCTCGTCAGTGAATTATTACATTTCCCCTCTTGGCTATCCCACACACCCCTGGGAGCACTTCACACTGTGAGCAAGTCCCACGAGTCCCCCCTCTGATGGACACAGATGACCTGCGATATAGTCATTGAAACAGAGATCTTCCTTCGCTTGGCTTCCCTCTCCACAATGGGCCATCATCGAGTTTTTTGGCGCATAATGAGGCCTTAAGTGGAAGATATCACGGCGCCAAGCATTATCATTTTGAGCCTCCTGAACAGCCACGATTAATGCAGGAGAGAGAATATTTTACAGTTGGAAAAAGCAAAGAAAACAATTGTGTGCTAATGCATTAGCAAAAGGGCTTAATGCCTTCGCTCTTCAAAGGCTGCAGAAAAGAAAAGGTGCAAAGGAAGGTTTACTTATCCACAGGATGCAGGTCTCTTTCAACTTGACATCTCTTTTGAGCATTCTGTATGATGTGGCAGTACAAGGATGATTTATTCTCCTCTAAAATCATCCAAAGTCAAAATAAACACAAGTTCAGTGGCTACTGGTGTTACTACTAAGTAAACACAGACATGCCTGCAATTAAAGTCCCAGATTCCTCCAGTAGAGCTAACGACGTGGTTATACAGGAAACAGGGGCGGTAGGAGGTCACCGACCGTTCCTTGCATAATTTCCTCAGGAATTATTGCAAACAACGGGATTTCGTAATTACATGATTTCCATAATGTTGACTCATGCTTGAGAATGGCTTCATCAGCTGTGGCACACACTGGTAATAGGAAAGGCATATGCAATTATTATCTAGTGTGCAGTAGCTTGTGTGTGATTAGTATTTCCAGCCAGTTATAATGCCAGTTTGAGACCTGACAGTCTCATCATTCTGAAATTTTAATTCAGTGTTGCCTCTTTGACTATTGCAATCAGCAACATAAACAAAACCTGGGGTTCCTATTTATGAAGATAGAAACTTGTCAGAACCGTGCTGTGTGCTGAAAGATATAGCACGCATGCATTAATGGTGTAGCTGCAGTTGCTTCATTATATCACTCACGAAAGACTTCCTTTTCATCTGCAACTGATATTGGTTATTTAGAACGAAAGAAAGTGCATGTGCCTATTGAGATTAATTGCATAAATTTAAATGCATGAATAGGATCCTAAATCGTCCCCTTCACTATAACTAGAATCAGGCTGATTTCATGCAACTTGGGAAAAGAATGCTCACTTTTGGGCAGGGCAGACTAGAGCAACTTCCAGGTGAGACCCTGTCATTATCCATAACTAAACTGCAGTCTAGACGACATTGTATATCAGCGGGAAAAGACAATTAAGGATGTTTGTCAGACAGACAGCTGGGGTATGGATTAGAGAAAGAGGATGCAACTTGATATCTCAAAGAAAGTCTACACTATGCAGCTCCTGAACGGACGGGAGTTGAAGAACACATGGAGGGAGGAATGTTAAGCATAACACACATTCGCAGCAGAGGATTTCTGTACAGTAGCCTGAACCAGTATTATCAGGAAAGGCCTCTTCTAAATAGTGTTAAAAAATAAAATTACAGTAATGCTCAAGTTTTTGTTTTTAATAAAAAAGTAATTGTAAGTTGACTTCCAGGTTTTATCTACAGAACACAGCAACCTAAAATTATGCAAAGAGTGCTTCATCACCTAAAGTTTCCAGCAAATGTGGTCACAGGTTACTGGATAGCCGAATTATATAATTTAATATATTTATTTAAGTGTACTAAACAGAGTGAAATCATGACATTTGCCAAGAAAAGCATGGAGCCACATCCTTATCCAGCAACATGGCCAGTTTTCGTCAATTGCAGGAAAGAAGCCAGCTTACATCACCTGGAATAACGTTGTTGAGAGAACAGAGCGAAATGTAGCAAATTGAGTCCAGCAGAGAATTTCATTTGCCAGTTCCCTGTCATCTCAACTCAGGTCTGTAGTTGAAGTTGACGTGAACACAAACCTGTCGTTGTTTCGGTCTCTCTACCTCACTGACTTCCGTGTCAGTACTGAATGACGCAATAACACATGTCCTAGAAAGGACATTTTCCATATAATCAAAAGTAAATATTGAGGGGCTCGTTCTGGTCAGCATCGTCACAGTTTATTTATAGACTTTTCAAAAAATGTAAAGCTTTTAGTTGACTTTCAACAAACCATCTTCTCTTAATTCATGAAATAATGAATGTGTGCATGAACAATAAAGCATACGGACAGCTGGAAGGTCTTTGTAGTTTCATACATCTGAGGATGAAAAGTTTTTGCTTTGCTTTAGGATAATGCACCAGTTATTTTGAAAGTCAGATTATTTAGCGTTTAAATGCTCATTTAACAGCTGGTTGCTACTTTAGTCAGTCTGCAGCTTCTGGAAACAATTCTGATGAGTCATAAAAAAAAACATATTGTACAGGTTATGAGACCAAAACACAAAGCTGAAGGACACTAAATAGGTTCTCAGAGGTGAGGTAACCCCGGAGTTACCTGGTGGTTCGCTATGGATTCATCATGACTACGGACCGCTCACACAAGGGGGGGCAGGTTTTGCTCAGAAGATGGTGCAGGTCGCCCATCACAAGGGTTCATCTGTCCCTCCAGTCCAGATAGTTGTTTCTCAATACGTGGACCTTTTTCCTACAATCTAATACATACATACATCTTCTTACCCCTTCATCCGGTGGAAACTCCGGGCGCGACGCCGGGGGCACCGCTGAGCCAAGCAGACACCTCACACCTACGGGCAGATTGGAACGGCTAATTAACCTGAAGCTTATGTTTTTGGAGGTGGGAGGAAGCCAGAGAACCCGGAGAGAACCCACGTAGACACGGGGAGAACACACAAACTGCACACAGAGCGGGACTCGAACCCGGAAGCGCCTTGCTGCGCGGCAACAGCACCACCCACTGTGCCACTGCTGCCCACAAACTAATAGTTTATATTTTATTCAAAAACCTCACCTAAGTTAGACCATACTGAATCAAGTTAAATGGATTATATCTGTTCAACAGGAACCTAAATCTTTACCAGTGTGAAAGGCCATCCTACACCTCTCACCTTACGTTTTTCCCCCTTCCATTCATTCACTGTAATGTTGAAATTTACCAGTGGCATGAGAAGGGTTAAGGTTTAACGCCACCAGCTTGATATAAAAGCATTGTGAAAAGCACAATGATACAATATTATTCATTGCATTTGGTGAAATCAGGCAAAATAAAAGTACAGTATTGTTTCCCGATGAGCAGGTTAACCCTTTGAGAGGTAGCGTCTAACATCAGCACGTAGACTTGTATGTATAAATAGTATATATTTACATTACAAACTGTCTTTTGTCTCATTTTTACTTTGTGTCATTGAGGTTATCAAAAATTATGCAGAGCACTTGCTCGGGTTGTGAAACACAAATTGCTGCAGAGGAAAAGACTGTTTGAAAGACCAGATGCAAATGAGTGTGTCTTTCTATAAAGCCTCTATGTATCACACAAATGAAAGTTATGCAATGAGGAGAAAAAAAACAGTCCTCTGCCATCTGTTGCAGCCTCCCACTACACGACTGAGCACTCTCTTTCTCTAAGATCTTAAACAGCAGACAGTCCGCAAATCAGTGGGTCGTATTTCATCATCAGCTGTTGGCCCGTTCCACGCCTGTCTTCTGCAGCGTGACATATGGGGAAGAGAGTGGAGGAGCAAGTGAGAGACTTTGGAGATGTACTGTAGACCACAAGTGTAGTGTATCCGAGACAGAAATAGTGTGAACTTCTGCTGTGAAAGAAAATGTTGTTACTTATTTTCCTGTTGCAGGACAGGTTTGAAAATGTCAAGTCATGAGTGCCAAGGTCACCCTTTAAGAGGCTGAGTCAGGGGTACCCAGCAGTGGTCCATCCATCCATCCATCCATCCATCCATCCATCCATCCATCCATCCATCCATCCATCCATACTCTTGTAGATGAGACAACCATGATACTTCTAGTTAATTGTATTTCTATGTACAACCGCAACTTAACAGTTTGGGTTCATTTCACACTACCACAGCACATCAATACCAGATAAGTTAGCAAATAACTTTTGAACAGTAATGCTTTTTAACAACTATGCAGTCGAGTGTTAGCATCAGTGACTGGACCAAAACCAGAGCTAAAAGACGATGTATTGCAGAAACTCTAGTATCAGCACAGCTGATATTGGAGGGGTTTCTTTCCTCCCTTGGAACACCCTTAGATATTTTAAAATTAATAATCACAGTCTGATGGGAACCACAAAAGTCGTAGAAACTCAACTCAGGAAAAAAAACTCTCTTAATTTTCCTTTGAAAGGAGTTGATTGTTCAGAACAATTTCTAAACAAGGAGGATTTGGATTCAGAGAAGAAGCTATCTTTCCCTGAATTCCATCATAAACCTATTTTTATTTGTTTATTTGCTTCATGGTTTTAATTGATTATTATGAGATCATTTATTTCAATTTTACCCACCTGAAGGGAAACATTTTTGCAAGTGAGGTCAGGATGAGACTTAACTTTTTTCTCCAGACTCTAGAAAACAAAAGTGCCCTCATTCCCACCATGCATGAGTGGTCAAAAGTCATTCACATTAAAATTAACCCCGAAAAGCTTTTTAGTAAATTTTATGACTAGCAGTCTGTCAACTGGAGAACGTGATTGAGAATATGATTGTGTGTTCATATTTGCACATTACTCATGAAAATAAGGTTAACTATTCTGACATTATTTGAATATATTTAAAGGAAACAGCCATGTAAAGACAATGGAAACTCTTGCGTACGTCCCTTCACTTTGCTATCATTTATGAAGTTTTTAAAATCAGTTGGACCACTTTATGAAAGAAACAGAGAGTAAATACAGCACAAAACATTAAAACAGTGACGGCTACATATGGGATCAGATGTCAGCATCCACAGATGTTTCACATTAACCGCCTGTGAGGAGTTTTGGTTGCAGGAGGCAGCTGTGATTCATGTCAATTCACGACAATCACGCGCATAATGGAAATAAAATCTAGCTTCAGTGCATGGGACCAAATTGAGTTCATTGGAGTCACCACATGAATCTGTGATTTATTTTTCCTTCTGCTCTAAGACAATTACGGTGCACACAGCCACTCCACCAGGTGCACCTGGTTACTCAGAACTTTTACATGGTTTGGTGGAAAAATATTGATTTTAATAAGTCCCTTCAGGAGGAGCGTGTGTGTGTGTGTGTGTGTGTGTCTGGGTGGGTGTGTGTGTGGGCGGGGGTAGCCTGGGAATGTGGACTGAGTCGGGTGTCCTGTGTTTTACATTAGATTACACCAGAGGTTATTATCAGGTAGGATGCCAGGTGACCTTCATGCCTTCTTTCATCTAACCCGCATGTGTCAAACTCAAGGCCCGGGGGCCAAATGTGGCCCGCCACATCATTTTATGTGACCCGCGACAGCATAAAGGGTCAGAGTGTCTAAAAATAAATCAGTCTAAAGTGTGCTTTGACCAAAACTACATTTCCCACAATGCAGTAATTAAGCCAATTTTAACTTTGACAAAAACGTCTTGAACAAAGTTAAAGTCCTAACTTGTGTTTGATGTTATTTTTCTTTATTTATTTGAATAGTTTGACCCTTGATTGATGAAGTTATGTGGGGTTTTTTTCAATACCTGACAAATTGAAAGAATTTATGTTATAACAGAGAAACAAACAAATGTGTTTTTTTCTGTGCAACTGTAATGTTTGTAACTTGAATAGGTAATAAATTCAGCATTATTTAACATTAAGGAGTAGTTACATTTATTTTACATTTATTTTACACATTTCATTGAGTTGCATTAAGTTACATTTATAAGTTACACACCGACCATTATGCTGATGTGGCCCTCAGTGAAAATGAGTTTAATCTAATCTATCTGATCTAATCTAATGGTCTGCCACTTCTGTCCCAAAATGACTTCAGTGTACATAAAAAAATACTCAAATTAGATTTTTATGCACAAAAAACACAAGAGGCCTAATTTGTAGTCGACCTGTACCACCACGGTTTGCACTTCAAGTTTGATGCCCAATTTTGAGATGTACTATTCAGTACCATTTCCCTCACACGCACGCTTAGCTTAAGCTTCTCAATTATTCAGGCTGGGATCAATACTCAACACACTCCTGCTCAGAAAAGCAGGAGGGTGAGGCGAATTTAAGCCTGAATCTGGATTATGGATTTGTATCAATTTATGTGTGGCCACTCAACCGAGAAATGTGTGGAAAACAGAGAGAAATACGGCTAAGTGGAGGAAAGCTGGAAGGCTGGCAGCTTCCGTCCATTTCAGCTCTTCGTTCTTCAGCAGCAACTTTTTTTTTTTTCACTTTGGCCAATTATTACACCACCGGCCTTGGTATGTCAAAGGCTCCTTTTTAATTAGACTGTCCCCAGTTTACTCCACAGCCCTAATGAATAGGGGCCGCCATTACACAAGTTTACCTCCAACTTTAACAACAAGACTGTGTTGAGAGCACGTAGTGATAGAATAAAAACAAGTCACACATCAATGGCTGCTCTAACAAGAGAGAGGACGATGACAACTGTCCGTTTTGAGGTGGCTTAAATAATAAGTTCACTTTGGAGTGAAACTTTCATTTAGGAGCATTGTCAGGATTTCCTGTTATGCCTTGGCTCCCCCTAGTGTTAGTGGTGATCTGCTCCAGCAGATTCACACCTGCAGGCAGCTCTTCGGTTATGGAAAGATCAACTTAATAAATATCACTGGGGTATAGATGAGGATAGCAGAGTGCTGCTAGAGCAGAGCATTCACCTCTAACTGACACTAACACTAGTGACACTAGTGCGTAGACACTAGACACTAGTGTGTAGACATTTACAGTATATCACCAGTCATTTGGAAATCATTTCCATTACAGCAACACAATTGTACTCATTCATTATTTAAAGAAAGCTGATAAACATTCACCAAAACACTTTCTTCTAATTTCTTTGAACTAATTGTCTCAAACCATAAGCCTTTTTTTTTTTTTAATTGCTTGGTTCTTTTTTATACTCTGAGGGGTTGAAACAAATATAATTAAATACTTTTCTATAACCACAAATAATTCTTAATATGCGCTGCCTGGTTTTTATGATTTCACGGTGCGCCATCCTCATGTTGGATTGTGTTTGGATTTTATTTTGTATTCAATCTATTCATGCATCTTGGTCTCATTTGTACAGTTCATCCGTGTGTCGATGTGTGTGGTGCAAAGTGTGTTTCCACACATGTGGTTCATATCTTTCACCAGCTACAAAAATTTTCCTCCCTCGCTGGCTACGAGCAGGCTGCATGTGGCCTCGATCCACGGTCCCTCTCTCCACCAAAAGCCCAAATTAGAGATGGCGGTGAAGTCTACCACGGGCCCTTGTTGTATTTAGATTGGCATCTGAACAGCAGCTTCACTCAAGCCTTGTTTACAAAGGGCTCCCATCCACATTTGTGGGAATCTTGCCTGCAAGCGCAGATGTAAACAAGGTCTTTTAAAGGCCTGCCGATCTGTCTTTCTCTGACTCTGTTTTGGACAGGCATCGATCCAATAACGTGATGCTTTGTTTTAAAATTAAAGGAGGAACCGCTCTTGGAAATCTCATGGCTGCTGGTCCCTCAATGATTATTTGAAGTCACAACGTCGACAGTTAGTTGTTGTTTTTTTTTTAGTTTAGAGTCTCTGCAATAACTGAGATGAACCATCCCAGTCATCCCAGTCATCCACAGGGATGACTGGGATGACTTTCAGTGAAAAAACGAAACATAAATGTCACACACCCACAAACTCTGTCACCGTGTTGTGCAGGTTTACGATGACCCAATGGCAGTTCGTGCACATTTTCTACATTTTCGCTCTGAGTTCCAGACAAAATACCAAAGGCAAGATCAGAGTGCAATGATTAAAGGAAAAACCCAAAATGAAAAATAATAACAGAGAGAGGGTTTAAAATAGACTATGTTAAAATACATGGCAGGGAAATCCTATCCCTCAGAGAGGGTCAGACATGTAATTTGAAAAAAAAAAAAAAAAAAGAGGCAGAGTTAAATGACATGTAGGGAGTAATTATAGAGCCTGAATAGACAGAATGAACTGAAATAATAAAATACCACCTAGGCCTGTCAAAAGGGTTCTGTGGATCGAGGCAGAGTAGCCTTGGTTTTAAAGAAGGGCAGGCTGGTCGGCCACCACCCACCCTTACTTTCTCAAGCCTTACGGGAAACTATAAAGCGCATTAGACCCTTTTATCACAGGGAGCACACATGAAACTCCAGCTTTTTAAAAGACTTGAGACAAGGTTAGAGGAAAAGTGTTTCCTGGACATTTAACTAGGTTTTCAAATTAATAATGTCAGGAGATTTCTCCAAAAGTGACCCAAAATAAAAATAAAAAAGTGAGATCAGAAGCAAAAAAAACAGCAATGACTCAAAAGAAAAAAGTGATCTGCGTTGCTTCCAAGTTAAATAGCCTCATCTTCCACATGAGTTTTAATATATGGCCAAGGATAATCTCCTTTAAAGTTCAGGATACTGTGCAGGAAGATTTAATAACACGTCATTTTCATTATCATCAGTCTGCTGAAGGTGTTAGTTCAAAGGACCGAACACTTCATTGCACTCAGGTCCCTCAGCCTGTTTGCTAACGTCTAGTGTCACATTACTTTGAAGCTGATGGATAGCATCCTCCTCCATCCGGCGCTGCTGCTCCATTATGGTGCAATGGTTGGGCTGTGATTGATTACATCTGGGCTGATGGTGGAGGTGATGGATGAGGGAGCATGTAATTCAACAGTGGTGCAGTTGTTCTTGTGATCATATTTCTAACCTTTCATATTAGCGCTGCCACATGTCTGTCACTGAAAAGGAGATAAAGCAGAATATAAGTGTGGATCTGTTTCTGCTGAAGTAAAGGAGCATTTCACCAGTAATTCGTGTAGACGTCCAGACCTTCCTGGTGATCTCAGCATCCCCTTTTTCAGGTTTCGTCACCAGTGTGTGTGTGTTGTGTGTGGGTGCGATCGAAGGGACCAGATTCCTGCCCTCAGTGTTCACGATGGCTGGATGAGTTTTGGCTCTCGAAGGCTTTTTTCCAGGTTCTGTACATTAGTTTTCATCCTCAAAGCCTTCAGTTGTTCAGTTGAAATGCATGCAGGGCCAGCCAGATCAGTGCGTTGTGTAGTACAGATAACGGAAATGGAGATTTCTCTTGTCTTTTACCTAAAACATAGCAGGTATAGATAACACATTTGTCAGATTTGACCCATGCTGTCACAAGTGATGAATATTCTGCTCTTAGAATCGTAAAGAATATTTGTGAGGACTATATTGGACAGCGTATCATCAGAAACGCTATGGTCTGCTAGACAGAATATTGATGACGCCTGAAGATAGCGAAATAAAAGTCAGCTATACAATGCCGTTGGTTGCAGTTTCAGAGAAAACATTTTTAAAAGCAGGTTTCCCTTTACATTCGCCTCACTTGTGTGCATATTTGTGCCCAGAATGAACGTTCAACCTGATGTTTTCTAACTCACTCTCAAGGAAATGGGAGTGATTTGAACCCAGTTGCAGCACACACACACACACACACACACACACACACACACACACACACACACACACGCACACACACAGGTACTGATGGTAATGGTTTTAATGAAGCTTGCAGCAGACGCAGGGACACACAGAGGAATAACCCAGCAGGGATAGATCCACACACCACATGAGCTGAGAACAGCGTGATGACGCTGAAGACTTGGAGGTCGGTCTCCTTAGCCACAGACCGACCTCCGGTAATTGCTTCAAGTTTTCCTGGCTGGATTTCACATCATCCTCCAGCTTTTCTTATCTGGACCCAGAAGGACACACATGGTGGGGAGCAAGTCAACAGGTTTGGGTGGAGGGGGGAGGGGGGTGGATATAGGGAGTTGAGAGCCACGCCCCATTAACACCGAGCGTTTGGGGGGCGGAAGCAATTTTATCAATATTCAATCAAAGATATTGAAATCAAGACATTTCAAATACAGTGCAGTTGGACATCTGGCAGCTGAATGACATGAATTAAATAAATATAATATGGGACCTTTAAGTTGGGGTTTGAGGAATCAAACAAACAAATTATTGTTCAGATGACAATCCTCTGGGCAAAACTGTTGTTCTACCCAGAGCTTCACAGAAAAAACAGATTATAGTATTCATTAACTGGAAAAAAAGGAAGAAGATGGGAACTTCTTCTTTAAAGGTAACAAACAGACATCAAACACGGTTATCAAATGATATCGTGGAGTTTTTATGTTATTGAAGTCAATTTGAAAAGATCACATTTATGAAGCTGAAATGCGATGTGAGTGGAGCGCCCTCCAGAGGTTATTCAAAACATTACAGAGAAGGTAACAATTGCCAAACAAACGTCTTCATGTTTCAGATTTGATCTATGATGTTGCCAGGAAGAAACTGGAGGCCTATGGAGAACGTGACACAGCCACCCGTTACCTCTGATGTCAAGAGAGACAGAATATTTGATTACTTCTTAATTTTCTGTACTGCTCTGCTGGCAGTGGGGGGAGTTTCATCTACTCTCCTTTAATTTCCAGGATTCAATTAGTCCTTAAAGATATTGCCATAATGCACCTTTAGCTTTACTAAATGTACACAATCATCAAATTAAGGCAGTGCGAGATCAAAAAGTCAAGTTAAATTTGTTAAGTCAAATTAATTCCATTGCATGTTGCAGGCAAAGTGAAAGAGGTGTTGTTTGTGTCTTGTTTGAAACATTCTGACTGTCTTTTTTTTCTATTTGACATTCACAAAATCCTCCTGTCTTGGACCTTTACCAAACACGCCAAAAGTAAAACAGAAGCAGGTCTTCTTGCAGGAGGGTCTGCAGGTGGGACTGTGGTGATGCTGTGTTTGTTGTGTCCATGTTGTGGCCAGAATATCCTGATAAAGTGTGATTGCAACCCAGCTGCAGCATAGCAGATACACAGGTACTGATGGTAATGGGTTTTGATGAAGTTTGGAGCAGACACAGGGAAATACAGAGAACATTCTAGCAGGAAAATGATGAAGATAACTTCTGATAACACACAGATAATGAATGTAAATCACATGCATGAAAAATTAAGAATGGCTCCACAGTTGGTCTAGACTTGGTTTTCCTAAACAAATGACCTGACATTCAATGCTTGAGGTGATTATTTTCCTGTGCGGATCCAGTCAGGCCCAGGTTGAGCTCTTCATATCTAAAGTCAGCCTAGATTACAGGAACTACACTGAAAACCTGCTGTTCACGTCTCTTGTCTCATCTGACAGTCAAAGGCTCTGCACATGCAGATTCTGACACTGATCAACTGTCACTCATTCAAATAGCAAATAACACAAGTTTATACAGATAGCTTGAGAATAGAGAGAAGAGTTGAAAACGTCTAGTTTTTGGCGGGACGGGCGGTGATTTCTCCCACTATGGCTATGGCTATGACCTGCCGTATTATTAGTGAGGGTGCAGAGTAAACCTAGACCTATATACTTTGTGGCGCTCCACATTTTCTTGCTTTTAAAAATATATTACGGTGGGTGTTGAAATAATAGTTGCTATTGATAGAGGAGGGCATTGGATATATTTTATGTGTATTTCTGTCTAGAAACGCAACTGATCTTTGTTGATGGTGCTGGTGTTGAACCCTGGCCTCATAAACTGGTGACAGTATCCCAGTTGTAAAACTTTACTGACATCTAGTGGCCACATAGAGCAATAGTTCTTATTTTTGACGAGAAAGGTAAAAAAAATTGAGTTAATATTCATTCTCAGGGGGAAATACTTACCGTAAGGAAAGGTACTATAATGATTTGCATGGCTTGATTTCAGTCACTGAGTCTCTTCTTTCAGCTTTCAAACATTTACAGTCCTGGGGTTGTTAATTATTAATAAAAAAGTAAAAACATTTATTGGCATTTTCTATGCATTTGACTGTTGTACCTTCACACCTGTTGTTTCATGAAGCCTGAATGTTTTAGTTCTGATTGTTAAAAATGAATACGTTATCACTGTCTATGCTTTAATTTACTTGCATGTCTGTAGGAAGGGTGGAGGGAATCTAAGAAGACTTGTTGCTCTCCAGCCAGCTGCAGTTCAGCTCAGTCTTCTGGGATCTGCTGTACTCAAGGTTTAGCAGCCGGAAACGGCTCTTCAGGGATAAAGGCTTAATAGAGATAGCAGAATGTCTGGCTCTGGGTTAAAGCTCAGCAGTACAGGGATGAGATGGATTCTTCTGAATTTACGTGAGAGAGAAGGGAAGAGAAGGAGATCAATTTCCTGATTCCACAACTAAGATTTTAAATCTTGGCAAGTACAGAATAGATTGGAGTGTATCCATCACAACCAGTTTCCAGAGGCCAGACCTCTAGTCCTGCTTCACTCCTAGGGTCTCGCTGACAGGGAGCATCACCATTAAGATAAAACTGTACTCCTTCCCTTTCGCTGCTTAACACATGTGAAAATATTTGACACTATGAAGATTTCCTTACATGAAAACATGTCATAAATCTGTGTTGTTTATAGACAAAAACACAAGAAACTCGTAGAAAACGTCTTTAAGTTTACTTCAAGGAAAACTGAGCAAACTTTTACATCTATGTAAAACAAACTACCCAGAAGAACTTTAAATTTTTTGCTAAATGTTGCATGAATCACTTTTAAAATTCAAGCCTGCTTGGCTCCCCCCTGTCTCCCACCCTCCATGTCCATCTCCTTCCTTCTCCCTCTCGCCTGCATCCGACTCCCCGTCCCACTAATTACCGCTCAGCAGTGGGACAGTGTTGTATTTAGTGACATGCTGAGGCAGGTCCAGTCTGGTGGCTATGACAGCCTGTCACACACACACACACACACACACACATGCACACCCACAGATCCACGGCGATGACAAATAGCGATGGGAGTCCTGGCCTCCAACCTGCAACCAAAGCTATTGCTCCACAACAACTAACCCGGACCGTACCCCCTCTCCCCCCCACCACCACCACCACCACCACCACCACACCACGCATGCATTTAATTGAGCTCCCTGGCAATTTGCTGCTGTGCTGCTGTCTCCCTGTCTGCCTCTTTTCCTCTCCATCTCCCTCTCTCTGTCACTAATGAGGTTCTTAGTGGCTGTCAGTGCAGCCTGGAGATCCTGGGGAGTCTAATG
Source organism: Antennarius striatus (assembly GCF_040054535.1). Classification (NCBI taxonomy): domain Eukaryota; kingdom Metazoa; phylum Chordata; class Actinopteri; order Lophiiformes; family Antennariidae; genus Antennarius; species Antennarius striatus. The sequence continues at coordinate 13,857,161 of NC_090795.1, forward strand.
CAATGTTAAAAAAAAACAAAAAACCTGCAACCTGAGAAGCAGGCAAAGCTCCCCAGGTTTGGAGAAACAGCAGGGTTTATGTTAATTGTATGAATAAATATAGCATGCATAACAGAAGGTGATTTGTCATCACTTGATAAAGAAGTGTTCTTGTGTTTCTGTGTGTGACGCGTACAATGGATGCCAGACTGTGGTGTGTAGCTGCTGCGCATTCCCTGATTGCCGCCTCTCTAGCTGACATGTTTCCCTCTACCTGCTGAGACGGGGCCCTGCTGACAGAGATACTGAGACATCATTAGTGTTAGCCCCCCCCCCGACATCTGAACAAGCCTGCTCCTCTCCGCTCCCTGCACCTCCTCACCTCTCCCGTTGCTCCCCTGCCTCCAGTTTTGTTCTATCAGTTCGTCCCCTTCTCCCCCCCCACCTCATCATGTTCTCCCTGCTGCTGTAGTTAGCCCGTGACAACTGTCTGGTCATATCTTGCTGCTGCCTGTCCATTTAGCCACAGATACTGCTGCACAACTCACAATAAATTGCCGAAGTTGCTCTGTGCTGCTTTACCTTAAGTCATTGGATGTCAGGTGTGAAAAGTCTGCAAAAAAAAAGAAGAACAAGGAGTATTAAAAATTCTACCAGCAGGAAGCAAGGACAGTCAAGTGGAGGGAGTCTTACAGTCATGTTAATGGTTGAGTTATGTTGAACTATTCAGGTGAAGCGCTCCATGATGGGATGAATTATGTGTCTGTGATCAGTGGATTCCCAGACACAGACAGTTTGAGATCAGCCCTAAAGATACAACTTTTGTCCTGAGGAGCGCTAAATTATAAATACATGGTCACAGATACATTTAGAGACTGATTACAGTGTGTTACAAGTAGAGCAATGGTTTAACATAATTTTTTGTTGGCTGTTGAAAAAGAAAAAGCCACTAAGAATGCCCCGATAATAATAATAATAATAATAATAATAATAATAATAATAATAATAATAATAATAATAATAATAATAATAATAATAATAATAATAATAATAATAATAATAATAATAAATTAATTAAATTAGTGTTGGTAATTTCTTTTAATGTTAAAAATGTAGTTTGTCTGCATCTCCAGCACACCAACCAACATGCACATTAGATAACAATCAGAATGGGATGTGAGACATTTCATGTTCTAAGGTGGCTGTTTGGAGTCATTTATTACAGATACTGCTGTAAGAGCCTCATAATGAGCTGGCGTCTGGTCTGGGTGTACCCCGCCTTTTGTCTGTATGCAGCCTAGAAGACCAGAAGACCCCTGACAGGCAAGATGGATAAGCAGCTGAAGAACAGATAATTAGGATCTTCTAAAAGATGGATGGATGGATGGATGGATGGATGGATGGACAGATGGACGGATGGGCGGATGGATGGATGATGGATGGATAGCAAGAGCAGGGTTATATAACTCATCATCTCCAGAGGCTGATCATTTTCAGGCCAGTCTTTTATTCTGTGACAGGAATCATATCAAATAATGTCGACATTGATTTAAAAAAAAAAAAATTGTCTGTGAACTTTGTGAATTCTTTCGCTCAGTAATGCCACAACCATCAATTATTAAATTAAATTTACGCTTAGTATAATTGGAGTGCAAAGTAAGTTCTGGATTGAATTCAGATTGATATTAATCATAATACAATAATTCTGATATGCTGTAATCCCGAATTCTATTTATTTTAGCTGGCACTTCTGATGAAGTTTTGTTGCTGTTGCTTTGTTATTTTCACTGAGTTTTCTCTTTCACTGATAATTGTGTATAGCTGTCTGATAGCTTTATCTGAATACAGGAATGGATTTCTTGGGATTTGGCTGTTGGACTTTGTTTCTACTTGACCTTGTGGATCAATGTACAAAATCCAGCCTGTTATCTTCAATAGAATGAAATTATAAACCACAGAGAACTGATTAGATGTGCAAAATATTCAATAAAACTGCTGTGGAAATGATTATAGTCTCAAATAGCAAAAAAAAATAAAAAATTCCCATACTGAAAACAGCACAAGTTGGCAAACTCTCAGCTTTCCACATGACGTCTTTGATGAGTCCCATAAGATCGTATCTGAATGGCTGTGGCATATGGAGAGTCGGAAACTTGATCAGATTAATTACATTTACTGAGTTACATTTGGGAATATTTATCACATAATTGATTTCAAACATGAGCAAAGGAGATTGAGGAGTTTTGTCTGTCTGTTATCAGGATTACACTGTGTGGGGTTACATGAAATTATTTGGGAGGGGTGTTTGGCATGTGTCAGTGGAGAACTCGTTTCATTTCGGAGCACATCCAAAGAAACAAACTGAGGATTTTTATTTATAAATAACACATAAAGAAGTGACTGTGCCAAGAATGAAATAGTTGTGCTTTGGAAAAGATCCTCATTAAGAGTTTAATCCATAATAATTTTAAATTCATAAGAGACACCCTAGGGTAGCCACTTTTGATTTTTGCATGCATCCAAAAAGCTCAAAAGACTGATGTGACATAGTTGACATAAGACACTGATCTCGTCTGATAAGAAATGTGATGTGATTCTATAAATAAAGAGACATTTGTGGAATATTGTAAAATATTGTTAATGTGTGGTTGGTGACTTTCAAAAACATATCTTGATTAGATCAAATAATTGCATTAATAATTCCAAATTACTGTCCGCTGCAATATTTGTCGCATTTTTAGCATGTATATACGGAAAATGACTCAATTTATGATGTTGGTACACTTCCGGCCATCACCACTAGATGGCAGTGTCCACCAAAGAAAACTCTGCAGCGGCCGTCAGCTGCGTGCTGGAGTGAGGAGTCCATGAACGAACATAACGCTTCTTGTGCATCTTGCATTAGATGAACTGGTCAGTCCTGACTGACATTCTGATGCAGAGATTGATCCGAACAGGACGCTTTGATTACGTACATGTCAGGGTAGCTCTGACATCTCCCTGTTGCTTTTTTTTTTTTTCAACTCAAAATGTTCCGGGCTCCCTTAGTTCCTGTATTCCATAATTTGGATGCCTTAGTAGTGAACAGTGTCAGTTTGTCAGCTCGGAAAATTAATTAGCCCTCAAGGGCCATTTCAGTGCCAGTACAGAAGCCGTTCGCAGCACAGAACAGAACTCAACAAGGTTTCATGTGGATTCAGCTATTTCACATCCACTGAAGCTTAAAGGCCTCGCCACTGTTCGACACACAGCATACAGTATGAATCACCAGCAGAACTTTGTGGATTTCTGGACAAATGACTACCCCATTCTTCTGCAAGAGGAAAGGACAGCTTCTTTTGTCTGCTCTGCTTCTAACCCCTTCTGTTCTGCACCCCCAGGACAGTTATTCCTGCTCTCTGCCTCAGATCTCAACCCAGTTAAATTGATATGCCCCAGCAGGCTTACGAACAGACAGCTTGTACCGGAGTAGAGAAGGCTACATGCTGCTAGGATACTCAGCTTTGAACTTTGACAATGGTTCTGGAAAGGAAAGAGCCGTGTTACACATGGTGGAGAATGCACCATGCCAGATTTATATTAAGAGTTTGGTGCAACAACATGCAGGAGGAATGTAGTACTACATCCCGACAATTTCTAACCTCTGATCATATTGTTGTTGTCTTTGGAGCTCAGGTTGATGAAATGCTGCTTCTTCTGGCCGGCTGCTCGTCCCAGACACGTGTCCCCACTGCCCATTTAATGATTACAGATTGCGGTGAGATAAGATATAAGCGGTAAACAAAAAACAAAACAAAAAAAAGTCTGACCAAATGATGTGTAACTCATGAATGACATTTGTTTGAATCAGATTGCTGGAAGACATTTACATAGTGAGGGGAAATTGCCGGGAAATGTCACAAAGAATTAACGTGCTTTGACAGGGCACTGAGAAACGCCGCATTTTCTTTCTTTCTTTTTGTACTCACTGGCATTTTGGCATTTTGAGGCTTAAAAGTCAAATGGATTTCATTGATTTGTCTTCATGCTGGATGTTCTCCAGCTGCTCCGCCTGCAATAGTGACTCTTATTGTTGCTTCTGTGAAATGGGCTTTTTGTGATGGCAGAGAAGGCTGTCTGGCTCAGAAGGGCACAAATGGAGCCGATTTCATTTTGCGAGGAGCCCTGCTAGTGCCCATTAAAGTATCAATGAACATCTCCGAACAACTAATGACTTTAAACCAATACAATCACTATCTTCTTCCCAATGATTAAATTCACAGCGTCTCATGACCTGTCTCCGAGGCACCAAAGCTTTAGATCCATTAGAGGGCACTAGATTATAATGAAAAAAGTGTGGAGTCAAAGGCAGATGTCAAAATTAAAATTAACACCGGCTGATCAAAGTTAAGAAATTATATAATAAATGATGCAGAAAAAAAATGTAAAGAGAATCACCAGTGTTTTATTTCACATTAGAAGCCAATTAGTTGTGTTTTATGAGCTCAGAAACGTTCCATATTTAGCATCACTGGGTGTAAATGCAATCTAAAAAAAACAACAACAAAAAAAGCAGCCCCATACTGGTTGTGTGAAATCTTACAACAGACAATAAATTTTCCTGACCACTCCAGTCACACGCTAAACAAAATGATTTTCACCACAAATCCATAAAACACCAGATTTTCTCTTTCACACTTCATTATGCCTCCTACTGAAAGCACAGTTTTAAAATATATATTTTGGCTAATGCATGCTATGTGCCAATTCATCCACAATGATACTTGGCAGCTTTTGGGAGGAATTTTCTGAAAAAAGCAACCTCACAGTTGCAACTGAATTTTAGTCTGAACAATCTGGTTGTTCCACAGGAAGTGGAGAGAGAGACCAATGAGAAGGAGAAAGGAGGAGATGCGATCCTGGACGCGATCCTCAGGTACGATCTGACCCAGTTGTGTGTGATGCATCTCCATTTAAATGCAATCTGACGTCTTTCTGTTTTACACTGTGGCCATTAAAGTCGGATGAGGTCTCTGAGTAAATGTCTTCGCCGGACGTGTCATCATTATTCCTGAATTTATTAAATTAGGATGATTTATGGCCGGTTTGTATGGAGAGCAGTATATTACTTAAATGACTATTTAACTGAAAACAGGAATTTCATTAACATCTGACCTCTAAGTAGAGATTGCATTGCCTCAGAGCAGTGCAAAGAAAAAAAAAACTTCCTTTTCTGGGACTATTTTAGGATACTGTGGTGTAAGAAATTGCACTTTCTTGCTGCTCATTCTCAGTGTGTATCAGGCTCTGCCATGTCTGCTGTGCAAGTGAAGAATCATTATCATTTTAAGAAACCGACACCGGTCTCGGTGTTCTTGTCTCATGATCATTCCTGTCTATGGAAATCAGCTCCAAGTCCATTGGTCCTTAAAGAACATATAGTTGAATTGGAAATCTTACCTGAACTCTGTGTGTAAACTAATTAAAAGGAGACCCAATTTGAGAAGGATGGAAGCAGTCAGATTGGATGATAATGAGACACGATTGAAAAAATGCGGTTGATCTGAATAGAGCCTAGAAAATGCATACTAGCAGCAGCAAGATGATTTATGATCATAAAGCTTCTGTGTTCAGGAGCAGCAAGTCAACAACTGCAGTAACAATAATAATAATCAATATTTGACACAGGTTCCCTCAAATATTTCCTCCAGCTGTGATTATGGCTACCATGTGATCCAGAGTAAATACACTCAGATCCATTAACATGCACTGATGCAGAGACCTGAGAGCACCAGCAATCAAATAACACACACTGAATTACACTGAATGTAATTTGATACCGATTCAAATCAGGTCTCTCATTGGGTCTGTCTTACTTCCTGAGAACTGTGTTGACCAGTGAGGTTCTGGAACTGAAACAATATGCACAAAACAAACCAGTGTGTCCATTCTGACAGAAATAAAGGTAAACATTACATGTTCCTTGATGTGTTTTTAGTAGCTGCACACATCAAATGCAATAATCAACCGTTATTGTAAAAGAATGATATATTTATAATGAATTAAGTAATCAGGAAGAAGAACCTTTCTCCTTGGGGTAACTCTTGTTTCTTTTAGTCGCATTCAACTTCAATTTTACTACGTAGGTAAATCATGAAATCATGCTAATATGGCAACTAAAGTCATACTCAGAAGAAAGTACCAGTGATGATGTGTTTTTGGAGTGGTAACAGTTTATTTCAATGGTGTATGGCATAAAGAGGTTTGCATTTTTCTATCTTAAATTGGGTTTTACCCTCTACTGTGACTTGGCTGATAGGACATATGGTTTCTTATTAAAAAACACACAAGACTTGAATAGGGGGTAACTGATTTGACCAGAGTTTCATGACCTTTCAAAGGCAACTTTGATTTACTGATGTTTACATCCAGCTGCTGCATGTAGCATCTGGAGTCATACAATTATGCACACATGGCTGCATGTGGGACTCAAAGATAAGAAAATTAAATGGGATGCAGTGCGGTTGCATACATGAAGCCTGATCTTCTGGATTTGTATTTGTGCTCCGTACCTCTGTGACTTTCCTCAGAAGTCTGTCTTGAAGGGAACTGCAGATTCATAAGATGAATATAAAGAACTTCACATGCTGAGATGCATACATGAATGAGAATGTCCCCTACACCGACCGTAGATAATCAGTCAGCCATGTTCCTTGATTGTTCTCAGCAGAGTCTGCACTGAATTCAAAGCGTCCTTTTAAAATCCATGGAATTCACCTGGGAATGGAGTCGGGGAAAGAAAATATTTCCAGTCTGCATTAGCTGGAGAGTCATTTTTCAGCCGGGCTGCATGAGATTTGGTTAAGCCTGTCCATGTCTACAGTCGTGCCCCAAGGTCACGTCAGATGGACAGGTCGACTAGATATGTAAAACTATTCCACAGATCCAGAGCCTGGGGTCAAAGTAGGGAGGTCAGGCATGAACTTGCCTCCACTCTCAGGGTGACAGTGCAAGTGGCATTAGCTTGGAATATGTATCGCATCACTATTGCCTTTTCTTTGCTCATGCGGAGGTCATGCTGCTGCTCACTGTAAGAAAATTGTGAGGTGCGTTTGTTATAATGTCTGAAACCTGACTATGACCTGTGTATGTGAGTTTTCTATGCATTTGGTTCACTGTATGAACACATGACTTTGCCTTCAGAGCTTTATATTCCTTCAGCCTCCTGCTCCCCGCCACCCCGCCGTGCCAGTTGACAGGGCTGTTCATTCCACTCGGGATGATGATGTGGATGTCATGAATTGTATTGGCAGCTGCCAATGTCGATATGGCATTATGGAATGAACCGCTGTTTCACACAGTATCTTAATCTAATTTACTAGGCTGCTTGCTTCCTGGGCAGCTAAGATGCTGCAGGGTCGGCCAAAGTCGAGGAAACAAAGTAAATATAACGGCAAGGATGTCCTTCTGCTGGAAAAATATCCAACACAGACAGCATCGTATTAATCTCATTAGGAACATATCATTGTATTTTGTAAAAAATGTAGATTCTTCTGTGAAAATGCTGCACTCATCTGTGAATCTGAGTCATTTACTGCATGGGGTTAGAAGTCACTGTAGCACACATACACAGGACTGAGACAGGGCATTTAACAGCCGTATTGGATTGCTCTTGCAGGTACTGTGATGTGATGTGCATCAATTTCATGCAAATTGCACACCCAAACAATTCCCACCTGCTACATGCATGCAGTACATAGAAACTCACACGGCAGCAATTGCCCCAGCATCACTTTATGCAATTCCATTAGCTACAAGCAATTGCCTGACAGGCAAACGGCAGAGTGCCATTTTTTTTACTTTTTTTTTTTTTTTTTGCTGTTCATAAATCTAAAGGCCACATATGCTCCTGTCTTTCATGTCGTTGGCCTCTCGCACTTCATTCTCTCACTTCACCATTTAAATGTAGAACGCGAGTGTTTAAGTCACCCTCTAGTCTATTTTAGGATAAATGGGGATCTTTTCATTTCAGGACAGTTTGCTATTTTAAAATGTAAAAGAGCTGGGAACTGTTGTTATTTAGAGGTAGAGGGTGGTGCAAGTTAGTTTAGTATGCAGGCCACCACATCTGTAACAATGCAATTTCCTCTTAACAGCAAGGTGATTTCCTCTTTCTCAGTGTTGGCATGGCGGAACAGCCCACCCTGAGCATTAAGGTTAGTTGTTGGACACTTTTAAAATGGGTGCTGTGCGACCAACTGCGACACCGGGCCTTGACTCAGACGAGATAATACAGCAGGGTTTGTTGGTTTACTGGAATGCTCACAATGAGGAACGCATATGGAGACTGGAGTACTGGATCTCTCATCACTACTTCTCGTTTTATCTTTATTTAGCCAGCAGAGAGGTGTGTGTAGGGATTTGATCTTCAGCCGCGGGGGTTACTTGTGATTACAGAAGCGAGGATCTTAATGAATGCACCATCATTGGTCCATTCAAAGCCTCTCTCTATGGTGCTGGAAATTCTCAGAGTGTAGTGTACCCAGTTATTACTGCGTGGCTCTGCTCCTCTGGTGCAGCTAAGGTTCGGTTGATTTACTGAGGGCCAATTTAAGAGGAATTACTGAGGAAGATGAATGAATTGTTAATTCCAGTCTCCATGAGATTACCAGCTGGTCTTTGGTTCAACCAAATAATAAAACAATATCTGATTTGTATTCGTGCAACATTTTAGTTTTGGAATGCAAGATAACACCGCAAATGATCCCTTTTATGCTAAAATATATCAGACAGTAATGTTTTTTTCGGTTAAAAAAATTGTGTAATGGAAAAAATTTACTTTGAGTTCATTATATATTGAAGTGCTCAAAGTTCACTCACACTCTCTTCAATGCTTTATCTACCTTTTCTTTGCTGTCCGTGCTTTCAATTCTTGGATGGCAAACATAAACATTACCTTGATACATTCTTTGTCATTTTTCCAACAAGTCCTTGAGTTTAAGCAGAGGTAGATAAAGAGCAGGCTCCTCGTTTCTCTCTGGCAGCCATCGATCCTGCTGACTGAAATGAGAAGTGTTGCTATCAGACGTGTCAGTGGTTGGGTAGTCGATCAATGTGACGTTAGTGTAAGTGTAGATGAAAACGCTGTCTTTCTCTGACTTTTTAAGGATCGCAGTTTTTCATATTAAGCTGAAAACTGTTAAAGCATGATAAGATTGTTTTTAATGACAACACGCGCTTTTCTGTCATTTTATACACATTAAGTTGTTTTGTTTGAGGTTAACGCTGTCTTAGACACACAGGAGGATGTAGTCAGGGGATCTTCATCACGTTACATGAGCTTCATCATCTTCATCATGTAACGTTCAATAAATATAAAAACAGCAGGTATAAAAACACCTGATTTCCCTGGAATTCATTTATTTACTTTATTTAAATAAGTTAAAGAGTTAGAAATGTTATGTTGGCTAATTTACTTTACAGTTACATTCTTCCATTGTCTCCATACTTCATCAAGAGACATTGATATAATTTAAATATGTCATGAGGTTAACATTACACCAGAAACCTATTGCCAGACAAACAAAAGTAAAGTCGTAGGCGGAGGCTGAGGGGAGTGTAAACGTCCTTAAATCCAGTAAATATAGGCCAGGGTATTTAACAGTCCATTGGAGATAATATCCTGCCTGTGTTGTACTACCTTTTGTACTGCCTGTTGTACCTCCTGTTGTTCTGCCTGAGTTGTACTTCCTGTTGTACTGCCTGTTGTACTGCCTGATAAAATGTTATTCAACAGTAAAACAAGGACGGAAAAGTCAGAAGCATGTCAGGTGTACATGGACAAAGATTGGTGCTAACTGGTCATTACAGAACAAATAGCCTTGATTATCTGAATTAAACAGTTTTATTGTCCACCATGTTTCATCTTTTCATTCAACAGAGAACACGGTGCTTCTTTTATCAAAGGTTTTTAGTCTGGTGGTGTTTTTAATGTTCATTCTCATAAATTTCAAACCTTCTAATTAAGCTATTTCCATGAAGATACCCAGTGGAAATGCTTTTGACATGACGAGTGTAGCGTCCAGAAATGTGTGTGTCCAGGTTATATTTGGGTCAGCTCGGGGCTGTGACACAGAGGTGTGAAATACCCATATAGTTCCAGATATGGCACGCTGCTGGGAGCACCGCCACTTGCCCTCTGTTACCTACCCTTTTAATCCAAATCTGAAGCACGACTCACCCGTATGGAAAATCACTTCCCCTATAACCCCTGTTGCCTCCCTCATCTCTGTTTTTCCCCCCGCTTAATGTGTTGTTGCTGCCCACAGAGCTGCCTGGGGGGGGGGGGGGGGAGAACAGAATCTCCTGAGTCATTGCTCCACTTCTTTTTCCAGAAGCATGACAACAGGCTAAAATGTCAGGGTTGGGCATTTCCCCCCGTCGCTTGTCTAACACGCTGAAAGATTAACGCCATCATGAGGATAGGATCTTTTCAGTGTTTACTACTTAAATGCTGCTGTTTCCTTGTGTTGGCAGGAAGGTCTGTTTATGGATGTGTTCGAATACGTCTGTCGTTCAGCTCAGATTTTATTGACATTGTTCGGTGTCATAAATCTGAAGGTGTGTGCGATCAATGCTGTTTCTTACAGTCCTTTATAGTGACTATAATGTGGGAGTGTGATTGTATGTGCTCGAAAATGGAAATCAATTATATATGGAGAAAGTGAAAATGGAATTAAAGTCAGAAAAACTTCCCTAAGGATGGCAACCACAAGGCATCAGCCTCCATTACATAACTGCTTTCCCTCTGCTATCTTGGCGGGGAAGAGAAAACACACACACACACACACACACACACACACACACACACACACACACACACACACACACACACACACACACACACACACACACACACACACACACACACACACACACACACACACAAACCAAAGCAATTAGGGCTGGAGAAATAACAGGGAGCATGAGTCTGTCGACTTTCCATCAATTCTAGCCTCTCTGCAACTGGATCTGAGGCACCAGAATAACACTGAGTCAGTGGAGTGTCCCTCAGAGAGTGGTTAGCTCGCTGGTAACCATCTATTCAAGCCATGATGGAGCCGAACACCATCCTGGAAAGTGCGTCCATTTTCTGTCTTGTATTTCCATTATTATAAGGAATGAGCGTCCACACAGGGATATGGAAATGAGGAAAAACGAGTTCAAATTCGAGATGCTGGCTTTCATTTCTATTTATTGTTTGTTGTTTCTTTAAACTGTAGAATTGTGTTCTGGGTTGTAATATTTTATCAAAGTTTAGTTTTAATCCTGTTAACCCTACACAAGTTTGATGTGTTCTAGTCAGCGGTCAATTTAATGTCACTATGGTATAATTATTTTACATTCATATGTTTGTTTGTTTTTTCTTTTGGATAGGATGTGAATATTTCACAAAAGGGGCGGGGCATTATATTATTTTATGATTTTATGTCACATGAACTATAATAAAAAATAATGATTAGGAACCTTCCTTGAAGATAGTATTAATCTGATTAAAGAACCTGATTAAAGAACCTAATTAATGAACGAATACAGAAATTTCTGTGCATGTGTGCGTGTGTGTGTGTGTGTGTGTGCGTGTGTGTGTGTGTGTGTGTGTGTGTGTGTGTGTGTGTGTGTGTGTGTGTGTGTGTGTGTGTGTGCACCCTTTGACAATGAACACTCCCTCTGACTCACAGTTTCAGTCAGTCAGCACGTCCTGTCTCCCCTAACCCTGCCCCCGGTGTCCAACCCCCATCCACTACCACTCACCGTCCAACCCTTTTCTCATCCTCCTCCTCTTCATCCTCCACCTCTGACTCACAGTGCCAGTATCCTGTGACACTTTCAGGATGATCACACAACCCCCCCACCCCCTCCCCCTGGTCTATTGCTCTCTCGCACACACACATTCACACACAATCTCTGCTCACAGACTTGACCAGTGTTAAGACCCAGGCTTAGTCAGCCTGCGAGCGGAGCTCAAGCCCTGCTGGGAAAGCGAGGCTAGACAAGCCCCAACAGAATGCTAATGATGTCATTAACCTCTGGACTCCAGAGTCGGGGGGGAAAGTGGCTCTAAAAGGCAAAGATCACGTCACTCCTCTACTTACTCATTGCATGTTTAGTATCAGACATGCAGGAGGTGCCCCTGAAAAATAAGCCTAAGAGGAAACAATAAAGTAAACCGTTTTTATTTCATTAACACATAATGAGTGTAAAAGCTTTCACATGTTTTTGGACATCTTGTGTTAGTCTTAATCAGAGTGTTTACACTGAGGATTTTTACTTAATCACGAAATCACGAAATGGACAGTAACGGAGTAAATTTACTTAAGTATTGTACTTAAGTACAGATTCTGAGGAGTTTTACTTTACTCAAATACTAGAATTCTTTCATACGTATTACTGTTACTCAAATACATTTCCAAGGCAAAGATTTTTACTCTTACTCGAGTTAATTTCTGAGAAGACTCATGAATACTCGTTACTTTTAGGTTTACCTGTTGTTTTTTTGTCCAACCCCCCCCCCCCCATGCAATTGGCCATGTTCTCAACTGGGATTTACAAAAAAGCGGAAATACGTCATCCCCTACCCAATCAGCTCAAAACAAGACCGCGGTAGCAACGACTGCCGAAGAAGCCTCCGTTGAATCTGATGAACATGATGAGCCGGAGTTTTATGAGGTGGAGGAAGAAAACCCATGGCCTCATCTGAAAGATATGTTCGAGTTTGTAGAAGTGAAAGAGGACAACGCAGACTCAGACAAGAAAAAGTACATTTTCAAATGCCTGTTGTGTTTGTCGAAGAAGAACTGACAAAAGTCACACCTAGAGACCTCTTGTCACTTAATTTTACAGTACTACAGGCCCCGTCCACACGATAACGGATATTTTAAAAACGCAACTTTTTTGTTGTGTTTACGCCTTCCGTCCACACGACAACGCAGATATCCAGAACAAAGCGCAACTTTTTGAAAATGCTGGCCGAGGTGGATTTTTTTCACAAACGCTGGGTCTGCGTTGTCATGTGGACAGCGTATCCCCGGGACTTTTTTAAAATGCTGATGTCTTGCCTGCGACGAAAACCGCAGTGACGTCATATTTGTGGAAGGATTCCTATTGAATAAAATTTGACTCAATACTGCTACCACATGGTTTGGCATGCTTATAGCCATCTTCCAAAACGCACTGGTGCGTTTCCGTGTGGACGGAGATTTTTTTAAAAACGCTGTCGTGTGGACGCGAATCGTTTTCAATGCGTTTTTAAAAAGTTGCGTTTAAAAAAAAATCCGTCATTGTGTGGACGGGGCCACAGACTGACAGAGACACACAGACTGGGGGTGGGGAGGGGGGCAGACAGTCTGGGGGAGACAAATATTCTGGTACTGGGATATGTCCTTCCTGTAAACATTGAGTTGTTGAAGCAGAGATTTAGTTTGTTGTAAAGCAGTGGTTCTCAGCCAGTAGTCCACCAGGGTGTCCTTTAGGGGTTCCAGGTGGTCCCCAGTTAAACGAGTTGGTTGGGCCTGTATGGCTCCATTTGGTCTTGTGTGTGTATGGAAGGGGGGAATTGTTTAATAAAATGTGAAAATGACATAATCGTCCTATTTGATAATTCCATTAATTTTATTTCCATTTTTATAGATGTTGGGGAAGGCTTGGTTCAGTATAACATAATGGTTCTACAGGCAAGCACATCAGTGCAGGTGGTTTCAAAGAGTTCTCTCTGAAACAAGAGTTACAAGGTACTATATGTAAAATTGTAAAATGACAGTAATTCAGTCAGGTCCATTCTCTTAGGTTCCGTCCACACGATGACGGATTTTTCTTAAAACGCAACTTTTTAAAAACGCATCAAAAACGATTTGCGTCCACACGACAGCATTTTCAAAAAAATCTCCACACGTAAACGCAGCAGTGCGTTTTCGAAGACGGCTACAAGCATGCCAAACCATGCGGTGGCAATATTGAGTCAAATTTTATTCAATAGGAATCCTCCGTGTTTTGGGCCCAAAAATATGACGTCACAGCGGTTTTCGTCGCAGGCAAGACGTCAGCGTTTTTTAAAAGTTGCAGATACACCGTCCACACGACAACGCAGATCCAGCATGTTTAAAAAAATACACCTCGGCCAGTGTTTTCGAAAAGTTGTGTTTTCGTTCCAGATATCTGCGTTGTCGTGTGGACGGAAGGCGTAAACGCAACAAAAAAGTTGCGTTTTATAAAAATCTGTCATTGTGTGGACTGGGCCTTACTCTTACTTTCATTTTAAGTACATTTAAAAGCATTTACTCTTGAATACTCAAGTACATTTAAAAGCAAGTACTTTTTTACTCTTACTGAAGTAATGTATTGACTGGGCTACTCTTACTTGTAGCGGAGTAAATTTTGACCAGAAGTATTTGTACTCTTACTCAAGTACTGGGGTCAAGTACTCTGTCCATCTCTGGTTATAACTATGCTTTAAATGTTCATTTACCAATCACTGAAACCAATGGATCTGTATATCTTCATATGAGTTTAACACTGAAAATCCTTTTCCGTGTGTACTCAAGGTCTGGGTGATGAAATGTAAGTCTTGAATATCAGAGTGTTTGGACCACATAGCAGAAACCATCCGATAGTCCAAACATGCCAGGGTCGTTCTGCATTGTCTGTAATAGGAAAGGTCCAGGTGAAAAGAGCCTTCTTAAAAGATTAGAAGTTCCTGTTATAGTTTAGACTCTTTGTTCTTTGATTACTGGACTTCCTCTTACTACTGTTACTGTTTCTTGTTTTGGGAGGCAGCTGTGGTCAGTCCTCAGGTCCACTAGCCACTGGGCATCGGTGTTGTGTGATATATATATATATATATATATATATATATATATATATATATATATATATATATATATATATATATATATATATATATATACTTGAATTTATAGTATATATCCTGTTCTTTATACCATATGCAGCATTTGGTGTTCAAATGGGAATGACTGCTGTGCCTCCTGTGTCACTGATCCAACTGCAGAACAACTAAACAATCGCCAATGATGAAATGCTATTAAAACTAACAGGAAGTGAATAGTCTTAATTTTAAACTGTAGCAAAATTATTATTATGATCTTTGGAAAAAGCTAGAGATGATGTCACCAGCTAACTATAGTATACTGTTACTGCAGTATGATTTGGTTTGTAGTAGTGCAAAAAAAGTCTTGACCAGAACGTATAAATTTGAGTTGCATATTATTTCAATGATATGTAGGTAAGAAATAATAGCTGTTAGTGATCAAGTGATCAAGGTAAAACATAAAATTAGTCTACAGATGATTTATTGTATAAATATTAAAATCCTTATAGAATGGGTTGAGTTTAACACTAACAATGATCCCTTCAGTTTAGAGAAGTATGCTGTAAAGTGTAGCCGCTTGTCTCAGAGCTGTCATGCCCAGAGGGTTTCAGATGCAGCCGACGGTGAGGTGTGTATGACGTGCAACACAAGCCCGACAGAACATAAAAACACTGTAGATCTAAAATGCAATATTTGCATCATTTTCAGCATTTTTGCATTTTTTTGGATGGTAACAATAAAATTATGAACTTTAAAAAGTGTGCACAAGTGTGCAACTTTACAGATCTGCACTTTCACAAGGAACTGTTCTGACTTGTCGACCGGGTTATAAATCAACACCTCCAACAGACAGCGTTCCCACAGGCGGATTATCCTTCAGGCACAATTCAGTTGGTTGATCTCCACTTGAACAATCCAGCTCTTTCAGCTAATTTCTCAAGGATCATTACAACTGTAGTGGGGGCGGGGGGTGTCAGCACATACATGCACAGCACATACATGGACACATATGGAGGGAGCACATAAAACTTTAAATTGACTTTTTATACAACACAGCAACATACACTACACAAACATTTAAGGCACACCAACTCACACACATACAAAGGAACACAGCAGGAGGAAGGGGAAGTGACTGCCAAGGAGGCGGGAGATGAGTGGGCACTGAGCAAACAACACTCAGAGCAGGAAGTCCCTATAGGAAGACGGGCTCGGAGGAAGGAAGTGTGTGTGTGTGTGTGTGTGTGTGTGTGTGTGTGTGTGTGTGTGTGTGTGTGTGTGTGTGTGTGTGTGTGTGTGTGTGTGTGTGTGTGTGTGTGTGTGTGAGAGAGAGAGACCATTTGTGGAGGTGTGGATATAACACCCTGGCCCAGTTGACTTTGAAACCCAACAGAGTGATGTCGACTCTTTCATTATTTATTTATTTTTGAGCCGTATCCGTATCAGAAGCAGAAAATGTCCTTTACAGCTTGAAAGTCAAGGGAAACATCTGGTTTCTTTCAGCTCCACT
Organism: Antennarius striatus; assembly: GCF_040054535.1. Lineage (NCBI taxonomy): Eukaryota > Metazoa > Chordata > Actinopteri > Lophiiformes > Antennariidae > Antennarius > Antennarius striatus. The sequence goes on from NC_090795.1 coordinate 13,873,510, forward strand.
AACTTTGCCCAGGTTATAAAAATTACAGCAAGCCACTTTGTTAATAAAAGCCTTTAACTGTATTCATTTTCAAATGCAAATCCATGTATGGGTCTTTTAATGTGCTGCCACTTTGAAAAGCTCAATTATATCATGGGCAAGGGCACAGATAAGCCGAGGTAAGACTGAATACAGAAAGGTGAAAAAGTCTATTATGAAAGAGCCACATCAATATAGTTTTTATTTCACCTTTCTCCCTTTCTGCTTCCGAGCATGTCGGGCAAGAGAGTTACATCATTTTTTTCATTTGCTTTTTATTTAAAGCTCTTTAGAAATATATCAATAGACTCTCTGACTTTGCCTTGGCTCTGACCAAAAGAGTCTCATATGTTTTCAAAGGAGAAATTCACAAGCGATGACTCAGCTGCAATAATTTTACTTTTTGAAGTTTAAGATTGGAGTCTTTTGTCAGAACACCTTTACATTTCTAATAAGTGATCCAGGTCAAATGACTTGTTTCACATTGAGTTCATGAATGCAGCCCTTTCCAAACCCATTTAGTGCCTTTGTCCAGCGACACAAAGACTCTTCCTCATCAGATGAGTACGACTTTTGTTTTAATGACTCAACTTGTCACCAGATTAATTTTAAAGTAAAAGCAACAACGACTGGATGTTGTCACAATGGCTTTGAATTTTTTTTTTTCATTGTGCCTTTCACAATGGAAGCATCCAACTTTTAATCGCATTGCTGAACACTTTAGAGTATTTGTTCATATTTACATATGAATATTTTTAGCTGACTATTTTAACCATTTACTTTTAACTGCTAACCCCAGGTTTGCATACTCTTTTACTACAGTGTTTGCAACACTGATGGGCTTTATTTCAGTAAACTTACTAAAGATCAGCTTCTCACTAATCAATACTTTTTGGGTGTTTTATTTGACTCTGTTCAATGAACATCTGGATACATGGCTCTAAAAAGTCATAATTTTCTAGGATTGAGAAGGGGTAGCAGCCCCAACAGAAAGAGTTCAAGCATCCTGAGGTCTTGTTCAGAGATGGGGTTAGAATGGAGTATAGTATAGTATAGGCAGATCGATTTAGAGGCGCATCAGCAGTAACAGTGTTGAGTCCAGCTGTGATGCTGACAAAGAAGCAGGGCAGAAACTATTCAAGTGGTCGACCCACATTTCAGTGGCCACCAATGATCATGACATTCTGCTAGTCAGCAAAAAAAAAAAAAAAAGGATGGATGTTTTGAAGTTAGCTGAGTTATTCCACATCACTCTAATGATGACTGTATAGTTTAAATATTTGCTGTACTGTGTATTCCTAAGTATTTCTTATCATGAGCCAACAGGCCAACTCATGAACTCATGCTTCCTCTCCATTCCCCCTCTCGTCACCCCCTCTTCCACTAAAGTGAGATATTGTATTTCAGGCAGGCCATTTCTCACTGTCAGTAATGCACATCAAATCCCACAAGCAGGAGGGCTAAGAGGTTTGA